>NC_140494.1:64995920-65155420 GCF_964271855.1 Acomys minous
GGTGATGTCATTTGCTGGAGGTGGGGAAGAGAAACAGGGAGGAGATGTTGGGAAGCATTGTGTTACCTAAAACTTTGTGTGTTAGATTCAGTTCTCTCCCCCCTCCCCCACCTCTCTCTCTCTCTGTCTCTGTCTCTCTCTCTCTCCCCTTCCTGTCAGCATTTGTGGAATGGACACTTGCTTTATGGGTCCCAACTTGACAGCCGTTTTCTCTGCTTGCTTTCTTGCCTCCATGTAGGAGGGAGAGGCCAGAAGGAAGATTCTTCTTAGAGAAAAAAGCCAGCCCATCTGGACCGACAGATGAAACTTCATCCTCACAGCATACGAAGACGACCCTCCCTCCCCTCCTGACCCATAGGTGGTATTCTCCCTACCTCCCAGCTCTCTTTCACTAACCCTGACTCAATAAAATAAAGTGAATAAATGGGTAAAGAATTAGTTTCCAGGTATTTATTTGTTTCTCGGCTTGTCTGGCTGTGCGTGCATCTATCTGTGGACTACTGGTACTCACGAGGAGTGTATCAGAACACCCGGTACTCTTAACTGCTGAGACATGATTCTACTGGTGCATGAGTTCAGTTTGCTTTCAGAGGGAATGTTTGAGAACTCGCCCCCCCCCCAAGAAAAGGAAAACAACAACAACAACAACAACAACAACAACAACAACAACAACAACAAACCCTCGCTTGCTCCAGTTGAAGATCTGGTCTTTAATGTTTACTTAGAAAGAATCACCTCTGACTCCTCTCGTCTTCCTCTTGCAATGTAATCCCACATTGTGAGGATAAAAATCAAAGGAAGGCTTTGCTTGACTCATTGTTTCTTTCAGAAGTAAAGAGGAACACCCCCCCCCAAACACACACACACACCTCTTTGCAGACTGGTTAGTGTCCACTTCTTTCTGAAGAAAAGTGATTTTTCCACCCTTTTAGGAGGGGTGGGGGGTGGGAGGGTTAAAGACAGAGGTTTCCTCTGTGTGACAGCTCCTGGAAGTCACTCTGTAGACCAGGCTCACAGAGATCTACCTGCCTCTGCCTCCAGACTGAGTGCTGGCTAGACTTTCCACTGTCTTAAGGCACAAGATGTGTGGAGAGAGCTGCCCCTTTATAGCTCACATTTTGAGTGCGTGGAGGGAGGGGGATGGGGGGATCTTTACCAGTGGAGACCAAGATAGGTTAAGTCCTCCTGGTGTTGAGAGAGACCTGTTCCTGTTCCTGTTCCTGTTGGGTCGCATAAGTATATTTTTGTTTCAGGCACACCAGCCACATCATCGTTTCAGGGCTAGGGTTTGGTTTTTGTATTTTATTTTATTTCATGATTGAGAAACTCTTTGGCCCTGCTGCGCGCAACTGCCAGGCATGCCGAGGGCCATCCTGTTCAAGGAGCTCATTAGACATGTGGGCTTTCTTGGAGGTGATCCTGTACTGTGATGCACCTCCAAAATTGCTTCCGACATCTGAGAAGAAGGCAGGCATAAAAGTGTCAGATAACCTTAGATCTGGAGTTAAAGACAGACAGGTGGGAGCTGCCATGTGGGAGCTGGGAATTGAGCACACAGTGCTCTTAACCAGTGAGCTGTCTCTCTCCAGCCCCCACCCATCTTTGTTTTTCTTTTTCTTTTTTCAGTTTCTTTTAACCAAGCACACTCTTGATGGATGAAAGTGTACAGTTGGCCTAGACACTCGCTACCTGAGGGTTTCAAGACTGACTGACTGTTTGTTCGATTAGGTTTGCGGAGGGGCAGGGCTCTCAATTTAATCGATTTTTTACTTCCTACCATGCCTTCCAATCATAGTTTCCTATCCCCAAATGCATCACGGTCTATATACAACCCAATGAGACTTCATTGTCCTCCTATGGCCCAGATGCATGGCAGGCCCTGCTACTTGGTTTCTTTTGGTTTGGTTTGACACAGACAGACAGGCAGGCAGGCAGGCAGGCTGGCTGGCTGGCCGGCCGGCCTCGAACTCACAGTGATCTGTCTGCCTCTACCTCCGGAGTGCTGGGAATTCAAGGCAGGCAGGCAGGCAGGCCCTGCTTTTTGAAAAGTTTGGAAATCAGGCACCACACATAAGAGCCATTTGACTATTCTTTGAATATGGACACTTTTCTTAGGAACACAAAGTTTAACCCAAAGTACGCAGAAGGAATGGTATAACAACTTAGAATTGCTTACGTACAGAGAAAATACTTTCCTTTTCCTGGATTTTGGTTCTATTTTTCCCATTTATTTATTTATTTATTTATTTAATTTTTGGATTTTTTTTGAGACAGGGTCTCTCTGTGTAGCCTTGGCTGCCCTGGACTCGCTTTGTAGACCAGGCTGGCCTCGAACTCACAGGGATCCGCCTGCCTCTGCCTCCCAAGTGCTGGGATTAAAGGCATGCCCCACCACTACCCGGCCAATTCTTTATTGCAATATCGTCCTTTCAAACTGTAATTGAATCGCCCACCCCAACCCCACTTTGTAGACCAGTTTGGCCTCACAGTTCTGCTTGACTCTGCCAATACTGCCGTGGATTTCCCTACTTTGGAAAACTTTTATCTTATCTATGAGATCACTCGGCTCACGATAAAAACAAACAATCAAACAAAGAAAAAAAATCAGCCAAGGCTACACAGAGAGACCCTGTCTCAAAAAAAGAAGTGTCCCTGGGACTCAGAGGCAGGGGGGTGATTAGATTTTTATTGGCAGGGGTGGGGGGTGGGCTCTCTGTGAATTTGAGGTCTGCCAAGTGTCGCGAACAGAGAGTTTACACTCAGAATCCGGAACAAAAGAGTCAGGCCAAGAGCAAGTGGTACGATTTAGCAAGAGAGGTTTATTAGCAATACAAAGGCAACTACAACAAAAGGGCAGCGGCTAAGGCTCCAAGGCCAAGCCACCAATACCATTTCATTACACTCTTAAAACTATCTTAATTCTAATAGGAGTAGCATTTAGCATCTTATAATATCAATGTTCTGGGAGCTTATGCCATTAGAGTATACGACCTGATATCGCGAAGTTCTGCCGAACAGGTTCGCTGCTGCGACTTGAATCGGTTCTAGGGTTGTTATCTGACAGCATGTCTGTCTGCTCTGTCCTGGGAGAGCGCCCATCGGCTGGTAGCATTTTAGGTAATCATGGTGACAGCGGGGGAGAGAGAGCTAGCGAGCGAAGAGGAGAGAAGCGAGCTGCTTCTTCTCAGGGTTTTTATACTTACTGTAACCTTACCCTCTCTAATTCACACATCTAGCTTTCTGCGGCACTCTTATCACTAACTTGCAGTCGTGGCTGCTCCTAGGTCAGAACTTACTACTAAGGTTTTATCTATCACTCACACATCTGGTCACACGTCAGCTTTTTGGGCTCTCAGCTATTTTCTACGCTGGGCTTTGAAACAAGCCCTGACATGTCCTACACTGGGCTTTGAAACAAGCCCTGACATGTTTATTACACCAAGGATGTTACACAGAGAAACCCTGTGCTGGGCGGGGGTGGGGGAGGGGGAGGAGAGGAGAATTGTCTCTTGGTTGAGGCCCCTGCAGCCCCACCCCACTAGCTAGCACAGCAACAAAGGGTGTGTCTCTGATCTGCAGAGCCTGGAGGAAAGCCTGTCCTGAGGAGTTTATTTCTTCTGTTTTGCAGCATTCCTTGCTCTGCTTGTTGCCCTTGTGGTCTTCACACCCCCTCTTGATCTATGACTTGTACGAAATCTCGAAGGGGGCAGTATCATTGGCACGTACAACAAGAAATAGTGAGTGCTTGATCTTTTTCAGGTGTGGCTGCTAGACCACATTCATGGTTTGACCACCACCCTTGGAAAGAATTTAGAGATTCTGGCGTGGTGGCACACACTTTTCTCTAAAGCAGGTCCAGGAGAGCAAAGGATACACAGAGAAACCTTGTGTCTGAAAACCAAGATAAAAAACCAAAAAACCAAAAAACCAGAAAAAAAATGGGAACAAACAAATAAACAAAGGAATAAAACTCAGAGATGTAGCGGGCATGGTGGTACACACCTTTAACCCCAGGACTCGGGAGGCAGAGGCAGGCCGATCACCTACAAAGCAAGCCCAGGACAGCCAAGGATACAAAGAGAAAACCTGTCCCGAAAAACCAAACCAACCAACCAACCAAAAAACTTAGAGATGTAGATTGTTAGCAATGACTACTGCCCTTACAAAGAATTTGGCTTAGCAAATTTGAGGTTTAGGAAGGTACACTCTTAACAGCTGAGCTACAGACTTTTTGAGGCTACAAGCAAAAACAGTGCCCTGACTACCACTAGCTGACATGACTCTGTCATGGAAGCTGGACTTCTAGGGGATTGATTTCTTTTTATTTTTTTATTTTTGGTTTTTAGAGAGAGGGTTTCTCTGTGTAGCCTTGGCCATCCTGGACTCACTTTGTAGACTAGGCTGGCCTCGAACTGACAGCGATTCACCTGCCTCTGCCTCCCGAGCGCTGGGATGAAATGCGTGCGCCACCACGCCCGGCTGGGGATTGATTTCTTACTGCTATTTTTTTCCTCAGCTTCCTTGACGTGATTTGATAAAAATTGTTAATGAGTAGATGGGCACCTTGGGGATTTAAACTAGAAATGGTTGGTTAAATGCGTGTTTCTTTTAGGATTACACACACACCTTTAAAAATAATTAACACAAAACAATTCATTCTGTCTTTGTAACTGCATTCATTGGAGCTTTTCATGTTTCATCCAAGTGTGTGTGTGTGTGTGTGTGTATGTGTGTGTACAGAGAGAGGGGGAGGGAAGGAAGAGAGAGAGAGAGAGAGAGAGAGAGAGAGAGAGAGAGAGAGAGAGAGAGAAGGCTCAATTTTCATTTTTATTTCTTTTTTCTTTTTCTTTTTTGGTTTTTTGAAACCGGTGTGAGCCACCATGTCTGGCTCAGCTAATTTTTATTAACAATTATATTTTTATTATGAACCACCAGACTAACCCAGACAAGATGAAACAGAGATTGAATGAATGAATGAAACCTTCTGTTTATTAGTTCCCAGGAACGACTATCCCAGTGCTGTCAGCAGGATTTCTTCTGCTGGCACCTGGAGCCCTTGAGTGGTTCTCTCTAGGAACGTTTCCAAGAGGACCAATGAACAGCCAAAGGACTCCACGTCTCCAAAGATGCCCCCGCACACACTACCCTCCTTATTTTGGCTCACATTTATATCTACTCTTGGAATTTTTTCAAGGAGGTTTTTCAGCTGGTTGGTAACAACCAAGCTCCCCAACAAGGTGCTTCTTCTTCTTCTTCTTCTTCTTCTTCTTCTTCTTCTTCTTCTTCTTCTTCTTCTTCTTCTTCTCCTCCTCCTCCTCCTCCTCCTCCTCCTCCTCCTCCTCCTCCTCCTCCTCTTCAGACCGAAGTTAAGACAGGGTTTCTCTGTGTAGCTTGGCTGTCTTAGACTTTCTTTGTAGGCCAGGCTAGCCTCGAACTCACACTGATCTGCCCGCCTCTGCCTCGGGAGCGCTGGGATGAATGGAGAGTGGGCACGGGTTGGCGCCACCAAGCCCGGCTACGTGTTGGATTTCTGTTTTGTTTTCTGTTTTCTGTGAAGTCAAGGGTCCCTCTGTGTAGTCGTGGCTGTCCTGAAAGTCACTCGGTAGACCAAACTGGACACAGACTCAGAGGTTCACTTGCTTCTGCCTCCCGAGGGCTGCAATTTTGTGTTTGTGTTTAGGTGTTTGCTTGTTTTCAGGAGTAGCGTTTCGATGTAACAGCCCTGGCTGTTTTGTCTTTTCTGTGAAGTGAAGGGCTTCACGTTTAGAATCAGATTTGGTGCAGGCAGGGCCATACCTAATATGCCGTGGCTTTCTCAGAACCCTCTCTGTGTATGCCAGGCTCGCCTCAGATTTGGAGCGACCCACCAGCCTCTGGTCCCCAAGTGCTGGGATGAGAGCCGTGGGCCGCTACAGACGGGTTGCTTGAATTCAATGTTTTATCTTGCTGTCTGGCTGGGTTGAGTGAAAAAGAACCTGAAGTTAGATCAAGGTCATCACCCCTCTCTCAGCCTTTAACTCAACTCCTTATCTCTTAATTACTTTCCAGTGAAACCTTAGTTTCTCCTTGGAGGTGAAGAGGCCTCCATGACTGGTATGGAAAGTCAGCCGTTTTCAGGTGTCACAGGGAAATGCTCATTTGGTTTTTGGTTCCCCCTCCCCCTTCCCCTCCTCAGACAGAATTTCTCTGAATAGTAATAGTACTGGAATCACTTTGTTGATCAGTTTGGCCTCAAACTCACAGTGAATCTGCCTGCCCCTGCCTCAGCAGTGAGTGCTGGGATTAAAGGTGTGTGCCACCACTTTGCCCAGCTGGGTTTTGCTGTGTTTTATTTTAACAGATGCAGTTATTCTCTTTATGTAGCCTGTATTGTGTCTGTTTTTGTTTTTTGGTTATTTTTTTTCTTTTTGAAGATTTCTTGACTATTATGTATACAGTGCTCTGCCTGCATGTACATACACCGGCAGGCCAGAAGAAGGCATCAGATCACATTATAGATATTACAGATGGTTGTGAGCCACCATTTATATTGTTGCTGGGCATTGAATTCAGGAGGAGCAGTCACTGTCCTTAACCTCTGAGCCATCTCTCCAGCTCCAGAGTTCACTATTCACAGCATATATGCCTTTCTCTCTGTCTCCCATCTGACATCTGTAAAGCCCTATTGATATCTGTTGCTGAGATACTTAATTCTTTCCTTCTTTCTTTCTTTCTTTCTTTCATTCATTCTTTCTTTCTTCCTATTTTTCTATCTTTCTTTCTTTCGTGCTTGTGTAGCCCCTGTTTTATCACACATAAGTTATGCTCATGCATATTTTTATTTATTTGTTTGTTCGTTCATTCATTCATTCATTCATTCATTCATTTATTTTGTATTCATCTCTTCAGTTATTTCTTTTTTTGTTTTCTTTTTTTAGTGTTTTTTTTTAGACAGGGTTTATGTGTAGAGTTGGCTGTCCAGGACTCACTTTGTAGACCAGGCTGGCCTCCAACTCACAGTGATATGCCTACCTCTGCCTCTCAAGTGCTGGGATTAAAGAAAACCATGTGCCACCACAGCCTGGCTTTCAGTCATTTTATTTTTATTTTTTATTTTTTTGGTTTTTCAAGACAGGGTCTCTCTGTGTAGCCTTGGCCTCGAACTCAAAGTGATCCCCCTGCCTCTGCCTCCCGAGTGCTAGGATTAAAGGCTTGTGCCACCATGCCCAGCCAGGTATTTATTTCTCTCTCTCTCTCTCTCTCTCTCTCTCTCTCTCTCTCTCTCCCTCCTCCTCTCGTGCTGGGTATAGAATCACATTGATTTTCTGGGCTGGTTATAGAGGCACTGTTGCATTGCTAATAAATAGATTCAGTATTGACTGATGACTAATAAACATTAGAAGGTAGCTGACAATACCTAGAACAGGCTGTCTGACTCTGCTGTGATTAAATGAGGGAACTATGAGGATTGGTCTCCATTTGTCTGTCTGTGTGTCTATCTATCTATCTATCTATCTATCTATCTATCTATCTATCTATCTATGTGTGTGTGTATGTATGTATGTGTCTAACATCTATGTATTTATGTATTAGTATAGTACAGAGAATACACTAAATTAAGGACTAGTTTATCCTTTTTAAATAGTTGGGTAAAGAATTCAATATTTAGCCAGACATGGTGGCACACGCCTTTAATCCTATCTATCTATCTATCTATCTATCTATCTATCTATCTATCTATATCTATCTATCATCGATGTATTTACTTACTTACTTATCTACTTACACAGTGTTTAAATTATTTTGGAGACAGAGTCTCTCTATGTATTCCTGTCTGTCTTGAAAATCGCTGTGTATACTGACCTAGTTTAGAACTAGAACTTTTCTTGGGTTAAAGAAATTGTAGTTTTTTGTTTGCTTGCTTGCTTGCTTGCTTGCTTGTTTGTTTGTTTCCAGACAAGGTTTCTCATGTAGCCTTGCCTGTCCTGGACTTGCAACTGCAAGTGATTCTCTCATCTCTGTCTTCCAAGTGCTGGGATTAGAGGCAAAGGAAAACAAAACCAAAAACAAAGCCAGGCATTGCGTGGTGGTGCATGCCTTTAAACCCAGCACTCGGGAGCAGAGACAGGTAGATCGCTGTGAGTTTAAGGCCAGCCTGGTCTACAAAGGGAGCCCAGGTCTGGACAGCCCAGGCTACACAGAGAAACCCTGTCTCGGGGTGGAGGGTGTGGGGGTGGTGGTAGTGGGAGACAGAAACAAAACAAAACAAAACACCAAAACTTGGCTGCCACACCCATCCGGTGGAGAGGGAGAGTCCCACCCACCTCCGCCATGGCAGGTGCCAGTACTGGGGGGGCGGGGCCAATATTGCCCTTGCAATGGTATCATCCAGCGAGCACCACAGCGCCCTGATGATGGTGTGTTGTTCTCATAAATTTCACTCCTTTCTGTGTGACGGCGCCTCAGCATTTAAACCAAAGAGACCATTACGCAAAATGGAATGGAGCCAGGCGGTGTTGGCGAATGCATGCCTGTTGTCTCAGAACTTGGGAGGCAGAGGCAGGCATGAGCTCCAGGGCAGTCAGAGCTGTTACACAGAGAAACCCTGTCTCAAAAAACCACAAAAAGAAATAAAATGAAACGAAATAAAAGTAAAAAATGCCTCAGGAGGGGTCAAAAGCACTGGCTGCTCTTCCAAAGGTCCTGAGATGCAAGCAGAACACTCCACACTTAATCCAGAAATCAATCTAAAACAGAAAGAGAGAAAAACAAAATAAAAGGCCCCAGATGAGAGGGAGGTCTGCTGTGGCTCCTGTGGTCTCATTTTTAAGAGAGTGAGATAGGACTCAATGGAAATCTGGCGTGTTCCATGGGTAGATGGGGACCTCGAGGATCTAAACTAGAAATGGTTGGTGAATGTGTACATATGTGATTCTTCTAAGACCCCATACACCCCAGCGTGCATGTGAACACACACACATCTTTAAAGATAAATAACAAAACAACCGATTCTGTCTTTGTAACTGCACTCATTGGAGCTTTTCTTGTTTCATTGTGCGCGCGCGTGTGTGTGTGTGTGTGTGTGTGTATGTGTCTCTGGGCACCCGTGCACGGGTGTTAAAAATTAATCCTCAGCTGAGTGATCAGTCCCAGCGTCTAGCTATGACCACCGCCTCTGACGTGCTGAGATTGGTTTTTGACCCCCTTCTTCCTTCTTTCCTTCCTACCTATCTCACTCCCAGCACCCATTTCTTTCCTCTTCAAGAAATGGGCTGCTTCCTGATGTCACCTTAAGTCAGTCACTTCTAGGTCATGCTAGAGGGGACTAGGAAGGACCCCAAACCATTGCACATAAATAGTACCCTGAACGATAAGAACAGGCATCCGCAGCTCTGTCTTTTGGTCTCGTTGGTCTCCTGTTTATGTTTGAGCCTGTATGTGAACCCACACATTTCTTTGCCCTATAAATTATATTCCAAAGCAAATGGCTGCTTTTAATGGTCTTTTGTTGTTGTTGTTGTTATTTGTTTGTTGGTTGGTTGGTTATTTATTTTATTTTTTTCTTCTTCTCTTTTTTATTGAAAGGGTGGTTATGCTTTCTAGATCAGGAGAGAGAGCCTCATCACACAATTCTCTCTCTCTCTCTCTCTCTCTCTCTCTCCCCCCCCTCGTGCTGGGTATAGAATCACATTTATTTTCTGCGCTGGTTATAGAGACACTGCTGCATTGCTAATAAATAGATTCAGTACTGACTGATGACTAATAAACATTAGAATGTAGCTGGCACTACCTAGACCAGGCTGTCTGACTGTGCTGTGATCAAATGAGGGAACTATGAGGATTGGTCTCCATTTGTCTGTCTGTGTGTCTATTATCTATCTATCTATCTATCTATCTATCTATCTATCTACCTATCTATCTATCATCTATCTATCTATCTATCTATCTATCTATGTAGAAGCACAGCGCTAGCAGAAACGTCAGTTCCTCGACATTACCTAACTCAGGGAACAAGTTGCAGACTTCTGAGATGCATTGGGGGAACTTTGTCAGAAATGAGTTTTTTGCCTCAAGAGACGTGCTTTAGAATGCACTAGTTTTGCCTATAAGCGCAGTAGTACAGATTCTAAGTATGTAACAGCGTTTGATGAAATCAGCATTTCTCTTGCTTCCCTGTGCGTAGTGGATCTCAATTTTAGTCACAGTAGCTCCCACAAGTGTCTCCTCAGTGTGTCCACATTTCCTTAGAAACAGTGTATTTGCTGGGAGAAACGTGCATTACTATGCTGTTTCACACTTCAGCAAATACATGTGTAGAAGGACAGTGCTAACAGAAACGACAGTTGCTCGACGTTATCGAACTCAAGGAACAAGTTGCACACTTCTGAGAAGCATTTGTGCAACTTAGTCAGAAATGAGATTTTTCATCAAGAGACATGCTTTAGAATGCATTAGTTTTGGCTGTTTGTGCAGTACTACAGATTCTGAGTATGTAACTGTGTTTGATGAAATCACCATTTCTCTGGCTTCCCTGTGTGTAGGGAAGCTCAGTTTTAGTTACAATAGCTCCCACAAGTGTCTCCTCACTGTGTTCACATTTCCTTAGAAAAAGTGTATTTGCTGGGAGAAATGTGCATTACTGTGCCGTTTCACCGTTCAACAAATACCTGTGTAGAAGCACATGGCTAGCAGAAATGACAATTTCTCAACGTTTTCTAACTCACGGAACAAGTTGTACACTTCTGAGATGTATTTGGGAAACGTTGTCAGAAATGAATTTTTTGCCTCAAGAGACGTGCTTTAGAATGCATTAGTTTTGCCTTTTTGCGCAGTAGTACAGATTCTGAGTATGTAACTGTGTTTGATGAAATCACTATTTCTCTTGCATCCCTGTGCGTAGGGAAGGTCAGTTTTAGTCACAGTAGCTCCCACAAGTGTCTCCTCAGTGTGTTCTCATTTCCTTAGATACAGTGTATTTGCTGGGAGTAACGTGCATTACTGTGCCCTTTCACCTTTCAGCAAATACATGTGTAGAAGCACATGGCTAGCAGAAACGACAGTTTCTCAATGTTTTCTAACTCAGGAAACAAGTTGCACACTTCTGAGATACATTTGGGCAACTTTGTCAGATATGAGATTTTTGCCTCAAGAGACGTGCTTTAGAATGGACTAGTTTTGCCTATTTGCGCAGTAGTACAGATTCTGAGTATGTGACTCTGTTTCATGAAATCAGCATTTCCCTTGCTTCCCTGTGCATAGCAAAGCTCAGTTTTAGTCACAGTGGCTCCCAAAAGTTTCTCCTCAGTGTGTTCACATTTCCTTAGAAACAGTTAATTTCCTGCTAGAAACGTGAATTACTGTGCCTTTTCACCGTTCAGCAAATACATGTGTAGAAGCACATTGCTAGGAGAAACGACAGTTTCTCGACGTTTTCTAACTCAGGCAACAAGTTGCACACTTCTGAGATGCATTTGGGCAACTTTGTCAGAAATGAGTTTTTTGCCTCAAGTGACGTGGTTTACAACGCACTAGTTTTGCCTATTTGCGCAGTAGTACAGATTCTGAGTATGTAACTGGGTTTGATGATATCAGCATTTCTCTTATCTCTCTGTGCGTAAGGAAGCTCAGTTTTAGTCACAGTAGCTCTTAAAAGTGTCTCCTCAGAGTGTTCACATTTCCTTAGAAACAGTGTATTTGCTGGGAGATACTTGCCTTACTGTGCCCATTCACCGTTCAGCAAATACATGTGTAGAAGCACAGCGCTAGCAGAAACAACGTTTCTCGACGTTTTCTAACTCAAGGCACAAGTTGCACACTTCTGAGATGCATTTGGGCAACTTTGCCAGAAATGAGTTTTTTGCCTCAAGAGACGTGCTTTAGAACGCACTAGTTTTGCCTATTTGCGCAGTAGTACAGATCTGAGTATGTAACTGTGTTTGATGAAATCAGCATTTCTCTTGGCTCGTTGTGCAATAGGAAGCTCTGTTTTAGTCACAGAAGCTCCCATAAGTGTCTACTCAGTGTGTTCACATTTCCTTAGAAATGGTTTATTTGTTGGGAGAAAGGTGCATTACTGTGCCCATTCACCTTTCAGCAATTACATGTGTAGAAGCACAGCGCTAGCAGAAACGACAGTTTCTCGACGTTTTCTAACTCAGGGAACAAGTTGCACACTTCTGAGATGCATTTGGGCAACACTGTAGGAAATGATTTTTTTTGCCTAAAGAGACGTGCTTAAGACCGCACTAGTTTTTCCTATTTGCACAGCAGTACTGATTCTGAGTATATAACTGTGTTTGATGAAATCAGCATTTTGCTTGCTTTCCTGTGCGTAGGGAAGCTCAGTTTTAGTCACAGTAGCTCCCACAAATGTCTCCTCAGTGTGTTCTCATTTCCTTAGAGACAGTGTATATGCTGGGACAAATGTGCATTACTGTGCCTTTTCACCGTTCAGCAAATACATGTGTAGAAGCGCAGTGCTAGCAGAAACGACAGTTTCTTGATGTTTTCTAACTCAGGGAATAAGTTGCACACTTCTCATATGCATTTGGGTAACTTTGTCTGAAATGAGATTTTTAGCCTAAAGAGACGTACTTTAGAACACACTAGTTTTGCCTATTTGCGCAGTAGTACAACTTCTGAGTATGTAACTGTGTTTGATGAAATCAGCATTTCTCTTGCTTCCCTGTGCATAGGGAAGCTCAGTGTTAGTCTCAGTAGTTTTCTCAAGCGTCTCCTCAAAGTGTTCCCATTTCCTTAGTAACAGTGTATTTACTGGGAGAAATGTGAATTACTGTACCCTTTCAACTTTCAGAAAATACATGTGTAGAAGCATTGTGCTAGCAGAAATGACAATTTCTAGACGTTTTCTAACTCAGGGAACAAGTTGCACACTTCTGAGGTGCATTTGGTAACTTTGTCAGAAATAAATTTTTGGCCTAAATAGATGTGCTTTAAACGCACTAATTTTGCATATTTGCGCAATAGAACAGATTCTGAGTATGTAACTTTGTTTGATGAAATCAGCATTTCTCTTGCTTTGCTGTGAGTAGGGCAGCTCAGCTTTAGTTACAGTAGCTCCCACAAGTGTCTCCTCAGTGTGTTCACATTTCCTTAGAAACCCTGTATTTGCTTGGAGAAACGTCCATTACTGTGTCCTTTCACCGTTGAGAAAATACATGTGTAGAAGCACAGCACTAGCAGAAACGACATTTTCTTGATGGTTTCTAACTCAGGGAACAAGTTGCACACTTCTGAGATGCATTTGGGCAACTTGGTCAGAAATGAGTTTTTTGCCTAAAGAGACGTGCTTTAGAACACATTAGTTTTGCATATTTGCGCAGTAGTACAGATTCTGAATATGTAACTGGGTTTGATGAAATCCGCATCTCTCTTGCTTCCCTGTGCATAGTGAAGCTCAGTTTTAGGATAGTAGCTCCCACAGGTGTCTCCTCAGTGTGCTCACATTTCTTTACAAACAGTGTATTTGCTGGTAGAAACGTGCATTATTGTGACGTTTCACCGTTCACCAAATACATGTGTAGCAGCACAGAGCTAGGAGAAACGACTGTTTCTTGACGTTTTCTATCTCAGGGAACAACTTGCAAACTTCTGAGATGAATTTGGGCAACTTTTTCAGAAATGACTTATTGCCCAACGAGACGTGCTTTAGAACGCACTAGTTTTGCCTATTTGTGCAGTAGTACCGATTCTGAGTGTGTACCTGTGTTTGATGAAAACATCATTTCTCTTGCTTCCCTATGCGTTGGGAGGCTCAGTTTTAGTCACAGTAAATTCCATAAGTGTCTCCTCAGTGTGTTCCCATTTCCTTATAAACAGTGTATTTGCTGGGAGAAACGTACATTAATGTCGTTTCACCCTTCACAAAATACATGTGTAGAAGCACAGCGCTAGCAGAAATGACAGTTTCCTTTGTTTTCTAACTGAGGGAACAAGTTGCACACTTCTGAGATGCATTTGGGCAACTTTGTGAGAAACGAGTTTTTTGCCTAAAGAGTCGTGCTTTAGAACGCACTAGTTTTGCCTTTTTGCGCAGTAGTACAGATTCTGAGTATGTAACTGGGTTTGATGAAATCAGCATTTCTCTTGCTTCCCAGTGTGTAGGGAAGCTCAGTTTTAGTCACAGTAGCTCCCACAAGTGGCTCCTCAGTGTGTTCTCATTTCCTTAGAAACAGTGTATTTGCTGGGAGAAAAGTACATTACTGTGCCCTTTCACCGTTCAGCAAAGACATGTGTAGAAGCACAGCGCTAGCAGAAATGACCGTTTCTCGACGTTTTCTTACTCAGCGAACAAGTTGTATACTTCGGAGATGCCTTTGGGCAACTTCGTAAGAAACGGGTTTTTTGCCTAAAGAGTCGTGCTTTAGAACGCACTAGTTTTGCCTATTTGCGCAGTAGTACAGATTCTGAATATGTAACTGGGTTTGATGAAATCAGCATTTCTCTTGCTTCCCTGTGCATAGGGAAGCTCAGTTTTAGTCACAGTAGCTCCTACAAATGTCTCCTCATGTGTTCACATTTCCTTAGAAACAGTGTATTTGCAGGGAGAAACGTGCATTACTATGTCATTTCCCCCTTCAGCAAATACATGTGTAGAAGCACAGTGGTAGCAGAAACGACAGTTACTCGACGTTTTCTAACTCAAGGAGCAATTGCACACTTCTGAGATGCATTTGGGCAACTTTGTCAGAAATGAGTTTTTTGCCTCAAGAGACGTGCTTTAGAACGCACTAGTTTTGCCTCTTGGCGCAGTAGTACAGATTCTGAGTGTGTAAATGTGTTTGATGAAATCAGCATTTCTCTTGCTTCTCTGTGCGTAGTGAACCTCAGTTTTAGTCACAGTAGCTCCTACAATTGTCTCCTCAGTGTGTTCACATTTCCTTAGAAACCCTGTACTTGCTGGGAGAAACATGCATTTCTGTTTCCTTTCACCGTTCAGCAAATACATGTGTGGAAGCACAGAGCTAGCAGAAACGACAGTTTCTCGATGTTTTCTCATTCAGGAAACAAGTTACACACTTCTGAGATGCATTTGGGCAACGTTGTCAGAAATGAGTTTTTTGCCTAAAGAGACGTGCTTTAGAACCCACTAGTTTTTGCTATTTGCGCAGTAGTACAGGTTTTTAGTATGTAAAATTGTTTGATGAAATAAGCATTTCTCTTACTTCTGTGTGCGTAAGGAAGCTCAGTTTTAGTCACAGTAGCTCCCACAAGTGTCTCCTCAGTGTGTTCACATATCCTTAGAAACAGTGTACTGCTGGGAGAAACGTGCATTACTGTGCCCTTTCACCGTTCAACAAATACATGTGTAGAAGCACAGTGCTAGTAGAAATACAGTTACTTTACTTTTTTTACCTCAGGGAGCAAGTTGCACACTTTTGAGATGCATTTGGGTAACTTTGTCAGAAATGAGTTTTTTGCCTAAAGAGACATGCTTTAGAACACACTAGTTTTGCCTATTTGCGCAGTAGTACAGATTCGGAGTATGTAACTGGGTTTGATGAAATCAGCATTTCCTTGCTTCCCTGTGCCCAGGGAAGCTCAGTTTTAATCACAGTAGCTCCAACAAGTGTCTCCTCAGTGTGTTCACATTTCCTTAGAAACAGTGTGTTTGCTGGGAGAAACATGCATTACTGTGCCCTTTTACTGTTCATCAAATACATGTGTAGAAGCACAGTGCTACCCGAAAGGACAGTTTCTCGATGTTTCTAACTCAGGGAACAAATTGCACACTTTTGGGATGCATTTGGGAAACTTCGTCGGAAATGAGTTTTTTGCCTAAAGAGACGTGCTTAGAACGCACTAGTTTTGCCTATTTGCGCAGTAGTACAGATTCGGAGTATATAATTATGTTTGATGAAATCATCATTTCTCTTGTTTCCCTGTGCATAGGGAAGCTCAGTTTTAGTCACAGTAGCTCCCACAATTGTCTTCTCAGTGTGTTCCCATTTCCTTAGAAACAGTGTATTTGCTGGGAGAAAAGTGCCTTACTGTGCCCTTTCACCGTTCAGCAAATACATGTGTAGAAGCACAGCACCAGGAATATGACAATTTCTGGGCGTTTACTAATTCAAGGAAGAAGTTACAAACTTTTGGGATGTATTCGTGCAACTTTGTCAGAAATGAACTTTTTGCCTAAAGAGACGTGCTTTAGAACACACTAGTTTTGCCTCTTTGCGCAGTTGAACAGATTCTGAGTATGTAACTTTGTTTGATGAAATCATCATTTCTCTTGCATCTCTGTCCCCGGGTAAGTTCAGTTTTAGTCACAGTAGCTCCCACTAGTGTCTCCACAGTGTGTTCCCATTTCCTTAGAAACAGAGTATTTGCTGGGAGAAGCGTGCATTACTGTGCCCATTCACAGTTCAGCAAATACATGTGTAGAAGCACAGCGCTTGCAGAAACAACAGTTTCTCGACGTTTTCTAACTCAGGGAATTAGTTGCACACTTCTGAGATGCATTTGGGTAACTTTGTCAAAAATGAGTTTTTTGCCTAAAGAGACATGCTTTAGAACGCACTAGTTTTGCCTATTCGCGCAGTAGTACAGATTCTGAGTATGTAACTATGTTTGATGAAATCAGCATTTCTCTTGCTTCCCTGTGCCTAGGGAAGCTCAGTTTTAGTCACAGTAGGTCCCACAAGTGCCTCCTCAGTGTGTTCACATTTTATTAGAAACAGTGTATTTGCTGGGACAAACGTGCATTACTGTGCCCTTTCACCGTTTTCAAATACATGTGTAGTAGCACAGCACAAGCAGAAACGACATTTTCTCGACATTTTCTAACTCAGGGAATTAGTTGCACACTTCTGAGATGCATTTGTTCAACCTTGTCCGTAATGAGTTCTTTGTCTAAAGAGATGTGCTTTAGAATGCAGTAGTTTTGCCTATTTGCGCAGTAGTACAGATTCGGAGTATATAATTATGTTTGATGAAATCATCATTTCTCTTGTTTCCCTTTGCATAGGGAAGCTCAGTTTTAGTCACAGTAGCTCCCACAATTGTCTTCTCAGTGTGTTCCCATTTCCTTAGAAACAGTGTATTTGCTGGGAGAAAAGTGCATTACTGTGCCCTTTCACCGTTCAGCAAATACATGTGTAGAAGCACAGCACCAGGAATATGACAATTTCTGGGCGTTTACTAATTCAAGGAAGAAGTTACAAACTTTTGGGATGTATTCGTGCAACTTTGTCAGAAATGAACTTTTTGCCTAAAGAGACGTGCTTTAGAACACACTAGTTTTGCCTCTTTGCGCAGTTGAACAGATTCTGAGTATGTAACTTTGTTTGATGAAATCATCATTTCTCTTGCATCTCTGTCCCCAGGTAAGCTCAGTTTTAGTCACAGGAGCTGACACAAGTGTCTCCTCAGTGTGTTCCCATGTCCTTAGGAACATTGTATTTGCGGGGAGAAGCGTGCATTACTGTGCCCTTTCACAGTTCAGCAAATACATGTGTAGAAGCACAGCGCTTGCAGAAATGAGAGTTTCTCGAAGTTTTCTAAGTCAGGGAAGAAGTTTCACACTTCTGAGATGCATTTGGGCAACTTTGTCAGAAAGGAGTTGTTTGCCTAAAGACACGTGGTTAGAACGCACTAGTTTTACCTATTTGCGCAGTAGTACAGATTCTGAATATGTAACTGGGTTTGATGAAACCAGCATTTCTCTTGCTCCCCTGTGCGTAGGGAAGCTCAGTTTTAGTCACAGTAGGTCCCACAAGTGCCTCCTCAGTGTATTCTCATTTCCTTAGGAACAATTTATTTGGTGGGAGAAACGTGCATTATTGTGCCCTTTGACCGTTCAGCAAATACATGTGTAATAGCACATCGCTAACAGAAAGGACAGTTTCTCGATGTTTTCTAACTCAAGGAAGAAGTTACACACTTCTGAGATGCATTTTGGCAACTTTGTCATAAATGAGTTTTTTGCCTAAAGTACGTGCTTTAGAACGCACTAGTTTGGCCTATTAGCGCAGTAGTACAGATTCTGAGTATGTAACTGGGTTTGATGAAACCAGCATTTCTCTTGCTTCCCTGTGCCTAAGGAAGCTCAGTTTTAGTCACAGTATCTCCCACAAGGGTCTCCTCAGTGTGTTCCCATTTCCATAGAAACAGTGTATTTGCTGGGAGAAAAGTGCATTACTGTGCCCTTTGACCATTCAGCAAATACATTTGTAGAAGACAGCGCTAGCAGAAATGACAGTTTCTCAATGTTTTCTAACTCAGGGAACAAGCTGCACATTTCTGAGATGCATTTGGGCAACTTTGTCAGAAATGAGTTTTTTTGCCTAAAGAGACATGCTTTAGAACGCACTAGTTTGGCCTATTTGCGCAGTAGTACAGATTCTGAGTATATAACTGGGTTTGATGAAATAAGCATTTCTCTTGCTTCCATGTGCGTAGAGAAACTCAGTTTTAGACACAGTAGCTCCCACAAGTGTCTCCTCAGATTCTGAGTATGTGACTGTGTTTGATGAAATCAGCATTTATCTTGATTCCCTGTGCATAGGGAAGCTGAGTTTTGGTCACAGTAGTTTTCACAAGTGTCTCCTCAGTGTGTTCCCATTTCCTTAGAAACAGTGTATTTGCTAAGAGAAATGTGCATTACTGTGCCCTTTCACCGTTCAGCAAATACATGTGTCGAAGCACAGTGCTAGCAGAAACAACAGGTTCTAGACGTTTTCTATTTCAGGGAACAAGTTGTACACGTCTGAGATGCATTTGGGCCACTTTGTCAGAAATGAGTTTTTTGCCTAAAGAGACGTGCTTTAGAACACACTAGTTTTGCCTATTTGTGCACCAGTACAGATTCTGAGTATGTAACTGGGTTTGATGATATCAGCATTTCTCTTGCTTCACTGTGTGTAGGGAAGCTCTGTTTTAGTCACAGGATCTCCCCCAAGTGTCTCCTCAGTGTGGTCCCATGTCCTTAGAAACAGTGTATTTGCTGGGAGAAACGTGCATTTCTGTGCCCTTTCATCGTTAAGCAAATACATGTGTAGAAGCACAGCGCTAGCAGAAACGACTGTTTCTCGACGTTTTCTAACTCAGGGAATGAGTTGCAAACTTCTGAGATGCATTTCGGCAACTTTGTCAAAAATGAGTTTTTTGCCTAAAGAAATGTGCTTTACAACGCATTAGGTTTGTCTATTTGCGCAGTAGTACAGATTCTGAGTATGTAACTGTGTTTGATGAAATCACCATTTCTCTGGCTACCCTGTTAGTAGGGAAGCTCAGTTTCAGTCACAGTAGCTCCCACAAGTGTCTCCTCAGTGTGTTCCGATATCCTCAGGAACAGTGTATTTGCTGGAAGAAACATGCATTACTGTGCCCTTTCTTCGGTCAGCAAATACATGAGTAGAAGCACAGCGCTAGCAGTAATGACAGAGTCAAGACGTTTTCTAACTCAGGGAACAAGTTGCACAGTTCTGAGATGCATTTGGGCAACTTTGTCAGAAATGAGTTTTTTGCCTAAAGAGCCGTGCTTAAGAACGCACTAGTTTTTCCTATTTGCGCAGTAGTACAGATTCTGAGTATGTAACTGGGTTTTATGAAATCAGCATTTCTCTTGCTTCCCTGTGAGTAGGGAAGCTCAGTTTCATTCACAGTAGCTCGCAAAGGGGCTCCTCAGTGTGTCCTAATATCCTCAGGAACAGTGTATTTGCTGGGAGAAACGTGCATTAATGTGCCCTTTCACTGTTCACCAAATTCATGTGTAGAAGCACTGCGCTAGCAAAAACGACAGTTTCTCGACGTTTTCTAACTCAGGGAACAAGTTGCACAGTTCTGAGATGCATTTGGGCAACTTTGTCAGAAATGAGTTTTTTCCCTACAGAGACATGCTATAGAACACTCTAGTTTTGCGTATTTGCGCAGTAGCACAGATTCTGAGTATGTAACTGAGTTTGATGAAATCAGCATTTCTCTTGCTTCCCTGTGCGTAGGGAAGCTCAGTTTTAGTCACAGGAGCTGACACAAGTGTCTCCTCAGTGTGTTCCCATGTCCTTAGGAACATTGTATTTGCGGGGAAAAACGTGCATTACTGTGCCCTTTCACCGTTCAGCAAATACATGTGTAGAAGCACAGCGCTAGAATAAACCACAGTTTCTCGATGTTTTCTAACTCAATGAACAAGTTGCACACCTCTGAGATGCATTTGGGCAACTTTGTCGGAAATGAGTTTTTTGCCTAAAGAGACGTGCTTTAGAACGCACTAGTTTTGCCTATTTGCGCAGTAGTACAGATTCGGAGTATGTAACTGGGTTTGATGAAATCAGCATTTCTCTTGCTTCCCTGTGCGTAGGGAAGCTCAGTTTTAGTCACAGTAGCTCCCACAAGTGTGTCCTCAGTGTGTTCGCATTTCCTTAGAAACAGTGTATTTGCTGGGAGAAATGTGGATTACTTGGCCTTTCACCGTTCAGCAAATATATGTGTAGAAGCACTGCGCTAGCAGAAACGACAGTTTCTTCATGTTTTCTAACCCAGGGAAGAAGTTGCACACTTCTGAGATGCATTTGGGCAACTTGGTCAGAAATGATTTATTTTTCCTAAAGAGACTTGCCTTAGAACGCACTAGTTTTGCCTATTTGCGCAGTAGTACAGATTCTGAGTATGTAACTGGGTTTGATGAAATCAGCATTTCTCTTGCTTCCCTGTGCCTAGGGAAGCTCAGTTTCAGTCACAGTAGCTCCAAAAGGGGCTCCTCAGTGTGTCCCTATATCCCCAGGAACAGTGTATTTCCTGGGAAAAACGTGCATTACTGTGCCCTTTCACTGTTCACCAAATTCATGTGTAGAAGCACTGCTCTAGCAAAAACGACAGTTTCTCGACGTTTTCTCACTCAGGGAACAACTTGCACAGTTCTGACATGCATTTTGGCAACTTTGTCAGAAATGGGTTTTTTGCCTACAGAGACGTGCATTAGAACGCACTAGTTTTGCCTATTTGCGCAGTAGTACAGATTCTGAGTATGTAACTGGGTTTGATGAAATCAGCATTTCTCTTGCTTCCCTATGTGTAAGAAAGCTCAGTTTTAGTCACATGAGCTCCCACAAGTGTCTCCTCAGAGTGTTCCCATATCCTTAGAAACAGTGTATTTACTGGGAGAAACGTGCAATACTGTGCCTTTCACCATTCAGCAAATACATGTATAGAAGCACAGCCCTAGCAGAAACGACAGTTTCTCTGCATTTACTAACTCAGGGATCAAGTTGCACACTTCTGAGATGCATTTGAGCACTTTGTCAGAAATGAGTGTTTTGCCTAAGAGACATGGTTTAGAATGCACTAGTTTTGCCTATTTGCGCAGTAGTACAGATTCTAAGTATGTAACCGGGTTTGATGAAATCAGCATGTCTCTTGCTTCCCTGTGCATCGGGAAACTCAGTTTTAGTCACAGGAGCTCCCACAAGTGTCTCCTCCGTGTGTTCCCATTTCCTTAGAAACAGTGTGTTTGCTGGGATAAACGTGCATTACTGTGCACTTTCACCTTTCAACAAATATATGTGTTGAAGCACAGCGCTAGCAGAAACGACAGTTTCTCGACATTTTCTAACTCAGGGAACAAGTTGCACACTAATGAGATGCATTTGGGCAACTTTAAGTTTTTTGCGTAGAGAGACGTGCTTTAGAACGCCCTAGTTTTACCTATTTTCGTAGTAGTACAGATTCTGCGTATGTAACTGGGTTTGATGAAATCAGCATTACTCTTGCTTCCCTATGCGAAGGGAAGCTCAGTTTTAGTCACAGTTGCTCCCACAAGTGTCTCCTCAGTGTGTTCCCATGTCCTCAGAAACAGTGTATTTGCTGCGAGGAAAGTGCATTACTGGGCCCTTTCACCGTTCAGCAAATACATGTGTAGAAGCACAGTCCTAGCCGAAACGACAGTTTCTTGACGTTTTCTAACTCAGGGAACAAGTTGCACACTTCTGACATGCATTTGGGCCACTTTGTCAGAAATAAGTTTTTTGAGTAGAGAGACGTGCTTTAGAACACACTAGTTTTGCCTATTTGCATAGTAGTGCATATTCTGAGTATGTAACTGGGTTTGATGAAACCAGCATTTCTCTTGATTCCCTGTGAGTAGGGAAGCTCAGTTTCATTTACAGTAGCTCCCAAAGGGGCTCCTCAGTGTGTCCCAATATCCTCAGGAACAGTGTATTTGCTGGGAGAAACGTGCATCAATGTGTCCTTTCACTGTTCACCAAATTCATGTGTAGAAGCACTGCGCTAGCAAAAACGACAATTTCTCGACGTTTTCTACCTCAGGGAACAAGTTGCACAGTTCTGAGATGCATTTGGGCAACTATGTCAGAAACGAGTTTTTTGCCTACAGATACATGCTTTAGAACACACTAGTTTTGCCTATTTGCGCAGTAGTACAGATTCTTAGTATGTAACTGGGTTTGATGAAATCAGCATTTCTCTTACTTCCCTGTGTGTAGGGAAACTCAGTTTTAGTCACAGGAGCTCGCACAAGTGTCAGCCCAGTGTGTTCCCATGTCCTTAGAAACAGTGTATTTGCTGGGAGAAATGTGCATTACTGTGCCCTTTCACGTTCAGCAAAGACATGTGTAGAAGCACAGCGCTAGCAGAAACGACCGTTTCTCGACGTTTTCTAACTCAGGGAACAAGTTGCACACTTCTGAGATGCATTTGGGCAACTTTGTCAGAAATGTGTTTTTTGCCTTAAGAGACCTGCTATAGACGCAATAGTTTTGCGTATTTGCGCATTAGTACAGATTCAAGAGTATGTAAATGGGTTTGTTGAAATCACCATTTCTCTTACTTCCCTGTTTGTAGTGAAGCTCAGTTTTAGTCACAGGAGCTCCCACATGTCTCCTCAGTGTGTTCCCATGACCTTAGAAACAGTGTATTTGCCGGGAGAAACATGCATTACTGCGCCCTTTCACCGTTCTGGAAATACATGTGTAGAAGCACAGCAGTAGCAGAAACGACAGTTTCTCAACGTTTTATCACTCTACGGAACAATTTGCACACTTCTGAGATGCATTTGGACAACTTTCGCAGCAATGAGTTTTTGCCTAAAGAGACGTGCTTTAGAACGCACTAGTTTTGCCTATTTGCGCAGTAGTACAGATTCCTAGTATGTAAATGTGTTTGATGAAATCAGCATTTCTCTTGCTTCCCTGTGCGTAGGGAAGCTCAGTTTTAGTCACAGTAGCTCCCACAAATGTCTGATCAGTGTATTACCACTTCCTTAGTACAGTGTAGTTGCTGGAGGAAACGTGCATTACTGTGCCCTTTCACCGTTCAGCAAATATATGTGTAGAAGCACAGCGCTAGCAGAAACGACAGTTTCTCGACGTTTTCTAACTCACTGAACAAGTTGCACACTTCTGAGATACATTTGGGCAACTTTGTCAGAAATGAGTTTTTTGCCTAAAGAGACCTGCTTTAGAAGGCACTGGTTTTGCCTTTTTGCGCAGTAGTACAGATTCTGAGTATGTAACAGGGTTTGATGAAATCAGCATTTCTCTTGCTTCCCTGTGCCTAGGGAATCTCAGTTTTAGTCACAGTAGCTCCCACAAGCGTCTCCTCAGTTTATTCCCATTTCCTTAGAAACAGTGTATTTGCTGGGAGAAACGTGCATTACTGTGCCCTTTCACCGGTCAGCAAATACATATGTAGAAGCACAGCACTAGCACAAACAACAGTTTCTCGACGTTTTCTAATGCAGGGAACAAATTGCACACTTCTGAGATGCATTTGGGCAACTTTGTCAGAAATCAGTTTTTTGCCTAAAGAGACGTGCTTCAGAACGCACTAGTTTTGCCTATTTGCGCAGTAGTACAGATTCTCTGTATGTAACTTCGTTTTATGAAATCAGCATTTCTCTTGCTTCCCTGTGCTTAGGGAAGCTCAGTTTTAGTTGCAGTAGCTCCCACAAGTGTCTCCTCAGTGTGTTCCCATTTCCTTAGAAACAGTGTATTTGCTGGGAGAAACATGCATTACTGTACCCTTTCACCATTCAGCAAATACATGTGTAGATACACAGCGCTAGCAGAAACGACAATTTCTCGACGTTTTCTAACTCAGGGAACAAGTTGCACACTTCTGAGATGCATTTGGGCAACTTTATCAGAAATGTGTTTTTTTCCTAAAGAGACCTGCTTTAGATCGCACTAGTTTGGCCTATTTGCCCAGTAGTACCGATTCTGAGTATGTAACTGGGTTTGATGAAATCAGCATTTCTCTTGCTTCCCTGTGCCTAGGGAAGCTCAGTTTTATTCACAGTAGCTCCCACATGTGTCTCCTCAGTGTTTTCCCATTGTCTTAGAAACAGTGTATTTACTGGGAGAAACGTGCATTACTGTGCCCTTTCACTGTTCAGCAAATACATGTGTAGAAGCACAGCGCTAGCAGAAACGAACGTTTCTCGACCTTTTCTAATTCAGGGAACAAGTTGCACACTTCTGAGATGCATTTGGGCAACTTTGTCAGAAATGCATCTTTTGTCAAAAGAGACGTGCTTTAGAATGCACTAGTTTTGCCTCTTTGCACAGTAGTACAGTTTCTTAGTATGTAACTGGGTTTGATGAAATCAGCATTTCTCTTGCTTCCCTGTGCATAGGGAAGCTCTGTTTTAGTCACAGTAGCTCCCACAGGTGTCTCCTCAGTGTGTTCCCACTTCCTAAGAAAAAGTGTATTTGCTGGGAGAAACGTGCATTACTTTGCCCATTCACCGTTCAGCTAATACATGTGTAGAAGCACAGCGCTAGCAGAAACGACAGTTTCTCGACGTTTTCTAACTCAGGGAACAAGTTGCACACTTCTGAGATGCATTTGGGCAACCATGTCAGAAATGAGTTTTTTTGCCTAAAGAGACGTGCTTTAGAATGCTCTAGTTTTGCCTCTTTGCGCAGTAGTACAGATTCTGAGTTGGTAACTGTGTTTGATGAAATCAGCATTTCTCTTGTTTCCCTGTGCTTAGGGAAGCTCAGTTTTAATAACAGAAGCTCCCACAATTGTCTCCTCAGTGTGTTCCCATTTCCTTAGAAACAGTGTATTTGCTGGGAGAAAAGTGCATTACTGTGCCCTTTCACCGTTCAGGAAATACATGTGTAGAAGCACAGCGCTAGCAGAAACGACAGTTTCTCAACGTTTTCTAATGCAGGGAACAAGTTGCACACTTCGGAGATGCATTTGGGCAACTTTGTCAGAAATGAGTTTTTTGCCTAAAGAGACGTGGTTTCGAATGCACTAGTTTTGCCTATTTGCACAGTAGTACATTTTCTGAGTATGTAACTGGATTTGATGAAATCAGCATTTCTCTTGCTTCCCTTTGCTTAGGGAAGCTGAGTTTTAGTCACAGTATTTCGCACAGGTGTCTCCTCAGTGTGTTCCCACTTCCTTAGAAACAGTGTATTTGCTGGGAGAAATCTGCATTACAGTGCCCTTTCAACGTTCAGCAAATACATGTGTAGAAGTACAGCGCTAGCAGAAACAACAGTTTCTCGACGTTTTCTAATGCAGGGAACAAGTTGCACACTTCTGAGATACTTTTGGGCAACTTTGTCAGAAATGAGTTTTTTGCCTAAAGAGACGTGCTTTAGATCGCCCTAGTTTTGCCTATTTGCGCAGTAGTACGGGTTCTGAGTATGTAACTGTGTTTGATGAAATCACCATTTCTCTGGCTTCCCTGTGAGTAGGGAAGCTCAATTTTAGTCACAGTAGCGCCCACAAATGTCTCCTCAGTGTGTTCCCATTTCCTTAGATGCAGTGTATTTGCTGGGAGAAATGTGCATTTCTGTGCCTTTTCACCGTTCAGCAAATACATGTGTAGAAGCATAGCTATAGCAGAAACGACCATTTCTCGACATTTTCTAACTCAGGGAACAAGTTGCACATTCTGAGATTCATTTGGGCAACGTTGTCAGAAATGAGTTTTTTGCCTAAAGAGACGTGCTGTAGAACGCACTAGTTTTGCCAATTTGTGCAGTAGTACAGATTCTGAGTATGTAACTGGGTTTGATGAAATCAGCATTTCTCTTGCTTCCCTGTGAGTAGGAACGCTCAATTTTAGTCCCAGTACCTTCTACAAGTGTTTTTCCGTTTGCTCACATGCTTAGGAACAGTTTGGGACAGGAAGCAATGCATGTGCAGTGTGTGACAGGATGAAGGGTATGTGCAGTTTAGGACAGGATGTGGCGCATTTGCAGTGCAGGACAGGATGCAGGCCATTTGTTGTGTTGGACAGGTTGCAGTGGATGTGTAATGCCCGACACGATGCAGTGCATTGAACGGCAAGAGAGGACTCTGCTCACGTGTAGGGCCAGACAGGATTCAATGCATGTGCAGTGCAGGACAGGATGTGGTGCATGTGCACTGCCTGAAAGTATACAGCGCATTTGAAATGCAGGTCAGGATGTAGAGAGGGTACAGTGCAGAAGAAGGTGCAGTGCATTTGCAGTGCAGGACATTATGCACTGCAGGACAGGATGTGGTGAATGTGCAGTGCATGACAGGGTGCTGTTCATGTGCTGTGTGTGACAAGATGCAGTGCATTTGCAGTGCTGTACAGTATGCAGAGAATGTGTGGTGTGGGACAGGGTGCAGTGCATTTGCAGTGCATGACGGGGTGCAGAACATGTGCATTGTGGGATAGAATGTTTGGCATGTGCAGTGCGGGACAGGATGAAGCAAATGTGTAGTACGGGATAGGATTCAGCACATGTGCAATTCGGGTCAGGATTCAGAGTAAGTGCAGTGCCTGACAGGATGCAGCTCACGTACAATGGGAAACAGGATGCAGGTCATTTGCAGTGCAGGATAGGATTCAGCACATGTGCAGTGTAGGATAGGTTGCAGTGCATTGTAGTGCCTGACATTATGCATTGCATGTGCAGTGCGGGAAAAGATGTAACGAATGTGCAGTGCGGGACATGATTAAGCACATATGCAGTGTGGGAAAGGATGCAGAGCATGTGCAATGTCGGAGAGAGTATGGTGCATGTGCAGTGCGGGACAGGATGTGGTGCATTTTCATTGCCTGTCCGGATGCATAATATGTGAGTGCATGTGCAGTGCCTGACAGGATGCAGTGCATATGCAGTATGGGAGAGGATGCAGATCATCTACAGTGCCGGAGAGGATTTGGCACATGTGCAGTGCAGGAGAGCATGCATTGCATGTGAAGTATATGACACGATGCAGGGCAAGTGCAATGCAGGACAGAATGTGGTGCATGTGTAGTTTCTTACAGGATGCAGGACATGTGCAGTTTAGGGCAAGGGGCAGTGCATGTGCAGTGCATGAGAGGATGCAAAGCGTGTGCAGTGTGGGACAGGATGCAGCACATGTGCAGTGTGGGACATGTTGCAGTGCATGTGTACTGTCCTACAGGATGCAGCACATGTGCAAGGAAGGAAGGATGCAGTACATGTGCATTTTGGCACAGGTTCCAGTGAAGGTGTAGTGTGGGAAAATATGCAGTGCATTGCAGTGCAGGAGAGGCTGTGGTGCAAGTGCTGTGTGGCACAGGATGAAGTGCATATGCAGTCCCGGACAGTGTTCAGCACATGTGCAGTGCAGGAAAATATGCAGCGAATATGCAGTGCAGGACAGGATGTGGTGCATGTGCAGTGCATGACAGGATGAAGCACATGTGCATTGCGGGAAAGGATGGGGCACATGTGCAGTGCATAACAGGATGCAGCTCATGTGCAGGGCAGGACAGGATGTGGTGAATGTGCAGTGTGGGACAGGATGTGGTGAATTTGCAGTTCCTGACAGGATACAGCACATGTGCTGTGTGGGAAAATATGCAGCGTGGGACAGTATGCAGTGCATGTGCAGGGTGTGCAAGGTGCAGCGTATTTGCAGGGTAGGAAGGATGCAGAATATGTGCAGTGTGGGACAGGATGCAGCACCTTTGCTATGCAGGACAGGATGTGGTGCATGTGCAATGCGGGACAAGACAAGGTACATTTTCTGTGTGGGACAGAATGTGGTGCATGTGCAGTACAGGCAGGATGTACTTCATGTGCAATGTGGGATAGGATGCAGATGATGTGCAGTACAGGACATGGTGCAGTGCACAAACAATGCAGGACATGATTCAGTGCATTGCTGTTCAGGAGAGTATGCAATGCATCTGAAATGAGGGACAGGATGCGATGAATATGCACTTCATGACAGGATGCATTGCATGTGCAGTGCCTGACAGGATGCAGCACATGTGCAGTGTGGAATAGGATGCAGCGCATGTGCACTGCAGGACAGGATGAAGTTCATGGGCAGTGCCTGACAGGATGCAGTGCATGTGCAAAGTGGAAAAATATGCAGCACATGTGCAGTGTAGAAAAGAATGTGATGCACCTGCAGGACCTGAGAGGATACAGCACATGTACAGTGCAGGACAGGATGCATAGCATGAGTAATGCAGGACAGGATGCAGTGCATGGTCAGTGCGGGCCTGGATGCAGCACATGTGCAATGCAGTTCAGGATGCAGGGAATGTGTGGTGCAGGAAAGGACGCAGTGCATGTGCAATGCATTACAAGATGGAGCACATGGGCAATGCGGGACAGGATGCAGATCATGTGCATTGCAGGACAGGATGCGGTGCATGTCTAGTGCAGGACAGGATGCAGCACATATGCATTGCATGAGAGGATGTGGCTAATGTGTACTACAGGACAGTATGCAGTTCGTGTGAATTGCATGAGAGGATTCAATGAATGTACTGTGTGGGAAAGGATACAGAGCATTGCAGGGTGGGACTAGAAATGGTGCATGTGCAGTGCAGGAAAGGATGTGGTACATGAGCAGTGAGGGACAGGATGTGGTGCATTTGCAGTGTCTGACAGTATTCAATGCATGTACAGTATGGGACAGGATGCAGCGCATGTGCATGGCAGAGTAGGATGCTGCACATGTGCAGTGCTAGACAGGATGCAGCACAAGTGCAATGAGCATCAAGGCGCAGCACACATGCATTGAAGAACAGGATGCGGCGCATGTGCAGTTCAGAAAAGGATGTGGTGCATTTGATGTGTGGGACAGGATGCAGAGCATTTGCATTGCGGGACAGGTTGCAATGGATGTGTAGTGCCTGACAGGATGCAGTGCATGTGCAGGGCTGGACAGGATTCTGTTCATGTACAGTGCCTGAGGGGATTCAATGCATGTTCAGTACAGGACATGATGCGGTGCATGTGCACTGCCTGAAAGTATACAGTGCATTTGAAGTGCGGGACAGAATGCTGAGTAAGTCCAGTGAGGAAGAGGGTGTGGTGCATGTGCACTGCAGGACAGGATGTTCTGAGGGACAGAATGTGATAAATGTGTAGTGCATGACAGGTTGCTGTGCATGTGCTGTGCATGACAAGATGCAGCACATGTGCAATGCAGTACAGTATGCAGAGCATGTGCGGTGCGGGACAGGGTGCAGTGCATGTGCAGTTTGGGACAGGATGCATTGCATGTGCAGTGCATGACAGGATGCAGCGCATGTGCATTGTGAGAAGATATGCAGTGCAGGAGAGGATTTGGTGCATTGCAGTGCCTGAAAGGATGCAGCCCATGTGCAGTGCAGGACAGGATGCAGTGCATGTGCAGTGCGTGATAGGTTGCAGTTCATTTGTAGTGCCTGATAGGATGCAGCTCACGTTCAGTGTGGAACAGGATGCAGGGCATGTGCAGTGCAGGATAGGATGTAGCACATTGCAGTGTGGGACAGGATGCAACAAATAAGCAGTGTGGGACATAGTACAGCACATGTGCAATGCGGGTCAGGATGCAGCGCATGTGCAGTACGAGCAGGATGGGGTGCATGTGTAGTGTCTACAGTATAGAGTGTATATGCATTGTTGGACTGGATGCAGCACATGTGAAATGTGGGACAGGATGCAGCACATGTGAAATGTGGGACAGAATGCAGTGCATGTGCAGTGTCTTACAGGATACAGGACATGTGGAATTTTTACCAGCCCGGCTGGTCAGTTATTGGGGGGCCAAGAAGGGTCGCAAACTGTGAATAAAGAATGGGTGAGAGAAAGGCAGGGCTCAGGGAAACCGTAGCTTGTCAAGAGCCGTTTATTGAAGGTGAGGGCAGGCTTTTTCAAACCTGCTTTAGGGAGGGCGGGAGTAGGCGAGGAGGGTAATGGAAAAGTACAGAATCTTCTGAGGTTGGGCCCCGGGAACATCTGCAGGTGGAGGGGTTTTCCTAGTTGGGGCAAAGCATGATGTCTCTGTGGTTATCTCAGGATCGGGTCACTCTCTTCTCAGGGCTACCGAATGCCTTGCATGCCTAGTGAGCGGCCAAGCAGGATGTTTGCTGCAGGTGCTGAATGGGTGGGGGTTGGCCACGGGCCATTTGGTTCCTGGCATCTCATCCCTATTTATTTACTTTGGCCTGAGGGAGACCTTACAGCCCAGTGAGTGACCTTTAGGAGATCAACAGTCATTATTACAGGATGGCGGTATGTTTGAGAATCACTAGTGTCCAAGTGTTTCAGGACAACAGTTATTCTGGACCAGCCAAATTCCCAAGGAAAGGGGGCCTTGCAATGGCCTGAGCCTGCTAGAGGATCAATGCTCAATCTCACCATGCCTATGGTCTGTCCTCCCACCAAGGACCGACCGACGTCTGATAACCGAGATGTATCTGATCGCTCCGTCTCTGACATACCAGGCACTCTCGTGGGTCAGGTCAAGGTGGGCTCAGGCCAAAAGATATGGGGGAGGGCTTGCACAGGTTTACCAAAGGCACTGAGGGCACAACCAGGCTCGCCATCCAGCGTTCTGCATCCTCGGGAACTGTAAAGGCCGCCCATAGGTAACCGACTGAGGCGTAGGTGATATCTCCTGGATGGTAATAGAAGTCTCATTTGGGTCCTCAGTCTCCAGGTGGTGGTAGTGAACCTGGATATTCTTGGTGGCAGCTTCAACCTGACTTTTAACGAACCCTGTAAGATGGTTGAAAGCCCATGGGCCAAAGGATAATAGAAGTAGAACACCAACGAGGGGCCCGAGCAGGGTGGGGAGAAGAGTAGTAAGCCAGGGGGAGGCAGCGAACCAATTGTGGTACCAAGACTCTTCTTTTCCACGAGCCTTTTGGCGTTTTAATAGGGCCTTGGTGACCTTATCAAGGCTATTTTGGGCCAGTCCAGTATTACTAACATAAAAACAACATTCTTCTTTAAGGGCTGCACAGAGGCCACCTTCCTGAAGAAAAAGGACGTCAAGACCATGGCGGTTTTGGAGGACGACATCTGCCAGGGAGTCAATGGAGGCTTTAAGTTCCTGGATGCTATCTCTCATGTGGGAGATGTCTTTATCAATCAAATACTGCAGTTCTGCAAAACCCTGCTTAGAAGTTATCAATGAGCCAATGCCTGTGCCAGCGCCAATTGCGCCAATACCAAAAATGGTGGCAATGGTTAATGCTGTAATGAGTTCCCTTTTATGTCTATCTGCAAGGGAAATTCCCCCCTCCAGAAAATTTAAAAATGAGTCGGGGTCATAAATAGTAAAACGGGGAAGAAGAATAACAAGGACACACCAGTCTTTGGAGGAAAGGAAGTTAGGGGCATAGACGATCGGGGTTAAACCAGAGGAACAAGCAAAATGGGTGTTATTTGGCGTGAGAATGTAGGGGAGGGAGAGGTCAGGGATGACTGTCTGGGTGCAAACGCCACTGAGGGGAAGAGGAGGGAGCATATGGGGACCCAGGAGGCAAGTACCTATGCCGGAAATGGACTGAAGGGTAATGCGATTGTCGGGAGCTGGGCCGGTGAGGGTGGGGGTAACATTGGTAAAGAGCAAGGTGGAAAGAAGAGCAATACCCTCGTAAAAGGGCAGGGAGGGGGAGAAACACATCTAACATTCAGGAAATGACAAGGAGGAGTCATTTTTCAAGGCCCATATGGAGGCATTAGCCAACTGGAGAATGACATCAGCAGAGCTGGAGGGGCCCACGGGGAGGGTAGGTCGGAAAGGAGGGGGCGAAATGGACCAAAGGCGGGCGTCCGAGGGGGTGGGCGGGGAGGGAGGCATGGGGGCAGCGGATTTAGGCGGGGGGCCAGGAGCAGGAATAGGATGATGGAAAATGTGATTAGGCCCAACCACTGCAGCACCCTTATTGGGTACGTCTTTTAGGAGGAGCAACTTGAAGGTAAGTCTAAAATCGTACTCTACTTTATAAATACAGAGGCCCCATTCAAATCCACGACCTGTCCAAATGGCTCGTTTACCAGGCTCAGTGAAGTGGATGGTTAGGGGGTTACACCATCCATTGGTGACTGAACAGGCCGCATTGCAAAGGTCCTTAACAGCCGCTCCGTTAGGATGGGGATGAACCCAGGAGTCAACAGTGATGTAGTCCCAAGAAGAGGATGGCTTCCAGTACATGTCGCTAGTGGTCTCACACCCCCAAGAGGCACAGTAAAAATCTTGGGCCCCAACACAGCGGTGGTTATCATGATGGGGTCGGTGAGAGAAACCTGGGCAAACATAGATGCCTCCACCATAAACTGTTCCCTCTTCAGAAAAAATTTTGTGAAGCATGACCCGCTCTAAATCATTGTGACAGCCTGGGTCGGGGCCTCCAACATCACAGGAAAAGGACTTGAGCTCGGGTGCCTTAGACTGTGTTGTAGGCCAAAAAGTATCCTCCACGCCCCAATAGGAACTAGCTCCTAGGGCAAGTGCACAAAGATCGACATGCAGGACGGGCCAATGGGGTTCAGCACCCAGGGACGAGGAGGAATTAACAATGTCACTGGCCTGGTTAACAACCTCTCAGGTAAAATTATAAACAGCATAAGGCCGGTGGTCTTATGAAGGGACGGTGGAGGCAGACGGGAAGAGGCAGAGGCAATGTAAAAAGATAACTAGCACACTGAAGATCGTGGTCCTGAAAAAGAGCACAATTACATTTTTTCCTCAGGGGAGTTCCCTGGGGGAGGGGGGTTAAAAGGTTTCATTAGGCGCTCAGGCAACCAGCGCACATTTTGTTCTTTCTGATCATAAATGCAGGCATGACCCTTGCCCCAAATAAGGACTGGGTCGGGTACATGCCATTGGTGGGTCAGTGGATCCTTCCACAAAGCCTTGGCATAGGTGGAGGAGGTGGAAGAGTGCCAAAGGCGATTGGCCGCCGAGTGGCCAAGGTCATCTCTTTGTAGAAAACTTAGGACGAACAATGCATGATTGAGAAGTAGGCGGGGTCCCACTGTGGAGGGATATAGGATTCCTTTGGAAGATTGTAACTTATTAAGCATTGTTTTGAGTGTTTGGTGGGTCCTTTCAACAATTCCTTGTCCTTGGGGATTGTAAGCTATCCCCGTAACATGTTTAATCTGCAGTTGGGCACAGAAGGACTTGAAGGCAGAGCTTGTATATCCATGGCCGTTATCAGTCTTTAAGGTAGAGGGTTTGGGGGCAACAGTAAGGCAATACAGAACATGATCAATGACATCTCTAGTAGCCTCTCCAGCATGTGGAGAGGCACAAATAAATCCACTAAAAGTATCTATAGACACATGAATATACTTGAGTTTCTTAAAAGAGGAGAAATGAGTAACATCCATTTGCCAGACCTGTCCAGGCATGAGGCCACGAGGGTTGACTCCTGTATGTGGCTCAGGAAGAAAGGTGACACATGCCTGGCATTCTTTAACAATAGCCCTGGCTTGTTCCCGAGTGATGGAGAACATGTGGCGAAGGCTTTGGGAATTAAGGTGGTGGAGGGTGTGAGCCTCCCTGGCCATAGCAACGGGGTCACTGGCGGATGGAATGGCCAGCCCTGAAAGTAGGGGGCGCATGGCTGAGTCCACCTGGGCATTAAGTGTAGTCAGAGGCCCAGGCAGGGTGGAGTGAGTGCAAATATGGCCAACAAAAAAAGGCTGAGAGTGCAAAAGAATAAGCTGTTGGATACGGGAGAATAGAGGGGAGGCATTAGTAGCAGGCTTAATATGAGGAACCGTCTCAAGGAGTGGAACAGAGGACGCGACATAGGCACTATTAGTATATAGATTAAAGGGAGTATGGGAAAGCAATGTAAAGGCATGTGTGACAGCTTCCAGCTCAACAAGCTGAGCAGAGGTATGGGGGGTTTGTTCTTGTAGAATAGCTCTGTCCACAGAGAGGGCAGCGACCCCGGTAGAGGAACCATCAGTAAAAACCAGGGAAGCTTGGGGGAGAGGTCTGGAGTGGGTGACCCGCGGGAAGATGACAGGTTGTCACTGCAGGAATTGAATTAGTTTGTCTGGGGTTTAATGATTATCTAATAGGCCACAAAAAGAAATACAGGAGACCGCCCAATCATCTGAATTTTGAAAAAGCCACCTTATTTGTGTGGCCAAGTAAGGCGTAATAATAGAGTGAGGGTCCCTTCTGAAAAGCCTGGTGGCCGCTTCTCGTCCCTGCTGAATGAGGGATGCAACCAGAGTGGGATAAGTAGGAAGGACCTTAGTGGAGGAGGAGGGGAGATGAAGCCAAAAAAGAGGGGCCCATTGCCAGAGCAGTCTCGTGGGGGCAAAGGATGTGAGGGGAGGAGGGGCGGCCAGCAGAGTCACTGGTTGAGTGGTCAGCCATGGTTCCCGACTCCTCTTTAGAGTCAGACTGGGCCTGGGAGCAGGTAACAGGAAAGGCAAGGGGGTGGGGAGTGTGAAGCGGGCTGTTAAAAGTGAAAGCTGTTTTTGAAGCCGAAGAATTTGAGTTGCATGAGAAATTTGATGTTGAAGGTGGGCTTTGGTCTGGCAAAAGCAATTAGGGAGGGTGCAGGAGCGGGATCGAGGCTGTACTGTAAGAGAAGGGAGAATTGGCAGGGGGGGAGAGAGAGTAACAAGGGGGTAGGGGGTGAAGGTGCAGAAGTAAGAAGGAGGTCATCGCCATGACAATAGCGAGCCGCCTCTTCCTCCAGAGTGGCGGCATCGCCAGGATCCAGAGGCTCATCAGCAGTTTCAGAGAGAAGAATGGCGGGGAATTTCTTGGGTTGAGTTGGAGGAAATAACGATGGAGCAGGAGAAGGAGGTTTAAAGGATGGGGGTTTAGACAGGAGGACGACAGGGGCACAGAATGGTGAACACCCGCCTTCCATGGTTGAGATAGGATCCTCATAGGCGGGAGGAAGCGAAGGGTAAAGACGGTGGGGGCCGTGGAAGAATCAGACACGGGCGCAGGGGAAGGATTTTCTGAAGATTTCGAGGATGCAGGAGGAACAGAGTCGAGGGGCATGTCAATGAGCGTAAAAGAGGAACCCTGCAAAGAGGAACAAGAAGGAGCACGAGAAGGAGGAACAGATTCGCGCAGGCAGAGTTCAGCCATGGACTGATGTTCTTTCGTTTTCGCCGGACTCAATTATGTCCCGTATAAGGCCCCAATAAGAAAAAATACTGTCTGCCACCGCAGCATTACCATCCTTTTGGATAATTGCATTAAGTTCACGCCCCACCTTTTGCCACTTTTTAGAATGAATAGTAGGTCCATCAATCATGAACCAGGGACAGGTCTGGTCAATAAAAACAAAAAACTCAATCAAATGTTTCTTTTTTACCCTAATACCCCTCTCTCTGAGTATGTCCTTTAAGCCTCTTATGAACTTCGCTTCCTTGGACAGCGAATGGCCCATTCTTGAGATTTGAGAATGGATGACTCACCTAATGACGAGGCCGGCTGGGCGAGCTCGGCTGGTCATGAAAAGTCGAGTGGACCGGTCCCTTAATCCGTTCGGGGAGCTACCCGTGCCTCGGGCCCCACGTCTGGGCGCCACTTGACCAGTCCAGCTGGTCAGTTATTGGGGGGCTGAGGAGGGTCACAACCTGTGAATAAAGAATGGGTGAGAGAAAGGCAGGGCTCAGGGAAACTGTAGCTTGTCAAGAGCCATTTATTGAAGGTGAGGGCAGGCTTTTTTCAAACCTGCTTTAGGGAGGGTGGGGGTAGGCGAGGAGGGTAATGGAAAAGTACAGAATCTTCTGAGGTTGGGCCCCGGGAACATCTGCAGGTGGAGGGGTTTTCCTAGTTGGGGCAAAGCATGATGTCTCTGTGGTTATCTCAGGATCGGATCGCTCTCTTCTCAGGGCTAAGCTGAATGCCTTGCATGCCTAGTGAGCGGCCAAGCAGGATGTTTGCTGCAAGTGCTGAATGGGTGGGGGTAGGCCACGGGCCATTTGGTTCCTGGCAGAGTTTAAGACAGGAGATGGTGCATGTACAGTACATGACAGGATGCAGCACATGTGTAGTGTGGGATAATATGCAGTGCATGTGGAAAGTGCGTCACGAAGCAGAGCATGTGCAGTGTAGGACAGGATGAAGCTTTATGTGCAGTGCTAGACAGGATACAGAGCATGTGCAGGGTGGGAAGGATGCAGCGTATGTGCAGTGTGGCACAGGATCCAATGCATGTGTAGTGCAAGAAAATATGCAGCGCATGTACAGTGCAGGACAGGATGCAGTGAATTGCTGTGAGGGACAGGATGTGTTGCATATGCAGTCCCTGACAGTTTGCAGCACATGTGCAGTACAGGACAGGATGCAGAACATATGTAGTGTGGGACAGAATTCGGGGCATGTGCACTGCAGGACAATATGCAGTGTATGTGCAGTGCATGACAGGATGCAGCCCATGTGCAATACGGGAGAGGAAGCAGTGCATATACAGGGTGATACAGAATGTGGTGCATGTGCAGTGTATGACAGGATGTGGTGCATGTGCAGTGCAGGACAGGATGCAGCATATATGGAGGGTGGGACAGGATGTGGCGCATGTGAAGTGCATGACAGGTTGCAGCCCATGTGCAGTGTGGCACAGGATAGAGCCCATGTACAGTGCAGGACAGGATGCAGCCCATGTGCAATGCCAGACAGTTTGCCGCACATGTGCATTGCATGGCAGAATGCAGCACATGTGCAGTGCAGGTCAGGATGAAGCAAATGTGTAGTGCATGACAGGATGCAGTGCATGTGCAATGCGGGACCGGATGTGGTGCATGTGCCATGCCTGACAGGATGTAGCACATGTGCAGTGTGAGAAAGTATGCAGCATAGGTACAGGACAGGACAGGATGTGGTGCATGTACAATACATGACAAGATGCAGTGCATGTGCAGTGCAAGACAGGATGCAGTGCATGTGCAATGTGTGGCCAGATGTGGTGCATGTGCTATGCCAGATGCAGCACATGTGCAGTGTGAGAAAATATGCAGCATAAGTGGCGTACAGGACAGGATGTGGTGCATTTGTAGTGCAGAACAGGATGTGGTGCATGTGCAATATATGACAAGATGCAGCATGTGTGCAGTGCAGGACAGGTTACAGCAAAAGTCCAGGGCTGGACAGGATGCAGTTCATGTGCAGTGCTGACAGGACACAGTGCATGTGTAGTGCAGGACAGAATGCAGTGTATGTGCAGTGAGGGACATGATGTGGTGCACATACAGTGCATGTGAGGATGCAGTGCATGTGCAATGTGGGCCAGGATGCAGCACAGGTGCAGTGCGGAACAGGATGCGGTGCATGAGTAGTGCAGGACAGGATGTAGAGCATGTGCACTGAGGGACAGGATTTAGAGCATTGCTGTGCAGGACAGGATGCGGGGCATGTGCAGTTTAGGACAGGATGAGGCGCATGTGCCGTGCTGGAAAGGATGGGTTGCATATGCAGTACCTGACAGGATGCAGCCGATGTGCAGACTGGAAAGGATGCTGCTCAAGTGTAATGTGGGACAGGATTCAGAGCATCTGCACTGCAGGACAGGATGCAGCACATGTGCAGTGCTATAAAAGATGCAAGGTCTGTGCAGTGAGGAACAGGATGTGGTGCTTATGCAGTGCCTGAAAGGATGCATTGCATGTACAGTAGGGACAGGACGTGGTGCATGTACAGTGCAGGAAACGATGAAGTGCACGTGAAATACATGAAAAGATGCAGTGCATGTCCAGTGCAGCATAGGTTGCAGCACAAGTGCAGTGCAGGACAGAATGGGGTGCATGTGCAGTGCGGGACAAGATGTGGTGCATGTACAGTGCATGTGAGGATGCAGCACCTGTGCAATGTGGGCCAGGATGCAACACATGTGCCGTGCAAGACAGGATGTGGTTCATGAGCAATGCAGGACAGGTTGCAGAACATGTGCACTATGGGACAGGATGCAGAGCATGTGCTGTGCAGGACAAGATGTGGTACATGTGCAGTGTGGGACAGGATGCAGAACACGTGCAGTGCCAAAAATATGCAGAGCATGTGCAGTATGGGATTGAATATGTTACATGTGCAGTGCAGGACAGGATGTGGTGCATGTGCAGTGTATGACAAGATGCGGTATATGTGCAGTGCCTGACAGAATGCAGCACAAGTGCAGTGCATGACAGGATGCAATGCATGAGCAATGTGGGACAGGATGTGGTGCATATGCAGTCCATGACAGGATGCAGTGCATGTACAGTGCAGGACAGGATGCAGCGCATATGTAGTGGGGGTAAGGATGCACAGCATGTGCAGTGTAGGACAGAATGTAGCACATATGCAGAGTGGGACACGTAGTGGTTCATGTGAAGTGCACAACAGGATGAGTCGCATGTATAGTGCTTGAGAGGATGCAGAACATGTGCAGTGCAAGACAGGATCCAGAGTTTGTGCAGTGCAGGCCAGGATGCAGTGCATGTGTAGTACAGGAAAGGATGTGAAGCATGTGCAGTGCGGGAAAAGATGAGGTGTTTGTGCAATGTATGACAGGATGCAGCTCATGTGCAGTGCAGGACAGGGTGCAGTACATGACAAGATGCAATGCAAGTACAGTGTGGGAAAGGATGAAGTGCAATGCAGTGCAGGATAGGAGTCAGCACATGTGCAGTGCGAGACATGATATGGTGCATGTGCAGTGCATGACAGGAATCAGCACATGTGTAGTGCGGGAGATGATGCAATGCATGTGCAGTGCGGGACAGGTTCTGGTGTACGTGCAGTGCCTGAGACGATGCAGAGAATTTCAGTGTGGGGCAGGATGCAGAGCAAGTTCAGGGCAGGACAGGATGTGACGCATGTGCAGTGCCTGACAAGATTGAGTACATGTGCAGTGTGGGAAAATATGCAATGCATATACAGTGCAAGACAGGATGCGTTGGATGTGCAGTTCTAGACAGGATTGGTGCATGTGCAATGCCTGATATGATGAAGCACATGTGCTATGTGGGACAGAATGTCGTGCATGTCTAGTTGGGACTAGATGCAGCACATGTGTAGTGTGGGGAAATATGCTGCACATGTGCAGTGCAGGACAGGATACCAAGCATGTTCAGTGCGGGACAGGATGAAGCACATGTGCAGTGCTGGATAGGACAAAGGGCATGTACAGTGTGGGACAGAATGCAGATCATGTGCAGTGTGGGACAGGATGCAGCTATGTTCAGTGTGGGATAGGATGCAGTGCATGTCCAGTGTGGCACAAGAGACAAAGCATGTGCATAGCGGGACTAGATTCAGCATATGTGGAGGGCAGGAAAAGATGGGGTGCATATGCAGTGTGGGACAAGATACAGTGCATGTGAAGCACAGGACACGATGAGGTTCATGTGCAGTGCGGGACATGATATGGTTCATGTGCAATTCGGGACAGGATGCGGTGCATATACAGTGCAGGACAGGATGTGTTGCATGTGCAGTGAGGGACAAGATGCAGCACATGTGCAGTGCAAGACAGAATGCTGTGCGTGTATAGTGTAAGACAGGATGCATCACATCTGCAGTGTGGGACAGGATGCAGTGAATGTGCAATGTGGGGCAGGATGCAGAGCATGTGCAATGTGGGACAGGATACAGAGCATGTGCAGTGTGGGACAGGATGTAGCACATGGGCAGTGCGGGACAGGATTCAGTGCATGTGTAGTGCATGACTGGATGCAGTGCATGTGCATTGCAGGACAGGTTGAGGAGCAAGTGCACTGAGGGACCAGATGCAGCACATGTGCAGTGCAGGACAGGATGCGGTGTATATGCAGTACATGACAGAATGCAGTGCATGTCCAATGTGTGAAAGGATGCAGCACATGTGCAGTGCGGGACAGGATGACACATATGTGCAATGCAGGACTGGATTAGGTGCCTGTGCAGTGCTGACAGGATGTGGTGCTTGTGCAGAGGGGGACAGGATGCAGCACAAGTTCACTATGGGAAAGGATGCGGTGCATGTGCAGTGCAGGACAGGATGCAACTCATGTGAAGTGGGGGACAGGATTCAGCGCATGGCCAGTGCAGAACAGGAAGCAGCTCATGTGCAATGGAGACAGGATGTGGTACATTTGCTGGGCAATACAGGATGTAGGGCATGTGCAGTGGGAAACAGGATGCATGTGCAATGCAGGACAGGTTGCCGTGCATGTGCAGTGTGGGACACAATGCAGTGCATGTTCAGGGTGGGACAGGATGCAGCCCAGTTGCAGTTTGGGACAAGATGCAGTGCATTGCAGTGCAGAAAGGATGCAGTTTAATGTGCAGTGTGGGACAGGATTCAGTGCATGTGCACTGTAGGACAAGATGTGGCACATGTGCACTGCGGGACAGGATGCGGTGCATGTGCAGTGAGGGACATGATGCAGTGCATGTACAGTGCGGGACAGGATGCATCTCATGTACAGTGGGGGACAAAATACAGTGCATGTGCAGTTTGGGAAAGGATGCAGAGCATGTTCACTGCAGGACTGGATGTGGCACATGTGCAATGCAGGACAGGGTTCAAGGCATGAGCAGTGTGGAAAAGGATGCTGCACATGTGCAGTGCAGGACAGGATGCATCGTATATGCAGTGCGGGACACAATGCAGCTCATGTGCAATTCAGGACAGTATGCAGCACATATGTAGTATGGTACAGGATGCCGTGCATGTGCAATATGGGACATGATACAGAGCATTTACAGTGTGAGATAGGATGTGATGCATGTGCAGTGTGTGACAGGATGCAGCACATGTACACTGCGAGTAGAATGCAGAGCATGTACAGTGCAGGACAGGATGCAGTTCATATGCAATACAGAACAGGATTCAGGGCATGAGCAGTGTGGAACAGGATGATGAGCATGTGAAGTGTATGACATCATGCAGCATATATGCAGTGGGTGACAGGCTGTAGAGCATTTGCAGTGTGGGACAGGATGCAGTGCATGTGTAGTGCATGACAGGATGCAGTGCATGTGCAGTGTGAAAAACAATGCAGTGCGTGTGCAGTGTGGGAAAGGATGCAGAGCTTTTGCAGTGCAGGACAGGATGTGGTGCATATGCACTGCAGAATAGGATGTGGTGCATGTGCAGTGCAGAACAGGATGCAGCTCATGTGCAGTGCAGGACAGGATGTGGTGCATGTGCAGTGGGGGACAGGATGCAGCTCATGTACAGTGGGGACATGATGCCGTGCATGTGCAGTGCAGGACAGGATGTGGATCATGTGCAGTATGGGACAGGATGCAGTGTATGTGCAGTGCAGGACAGGATGCAGCTCATATGCAGTGGACTACAGGATGCGGTGCATGTGAGTGCAGGACAGGATGCAGCGCATGTGCAGTGCAGAATAGGATGCAGTGTATGTGTAGTGCAGGACAGGATGCAGCTCATATGCAGTGGACTACAGGATGAGGTGCATGTGAGTGCAGGACAGGATGCAGCGCATGTGCAGTGCAGAACAGGATGCGGTGCATATGCAGTAGAGGACAGGATGTGGTGTGTGTGCACTGTGGGACAGGATGCACCGCATGTGCAGTGCATGACTGGATGCAGCTCATGTGTAGTGCGGGGCAGGATGTGGCACATGTGCAGTGCGGGACAGGATGCGGTCCATGTGCACTGCAGGACATGATGCAGCTCGTGTGCAGTGCAGAACAGGATGTGGTCCATGGAAAGTGTGGGAGGGAATGCGATGTATTTGTAGTGCAGGAGAGGATGCAGTGTATGTTCAGTGTGGGACAGGATGCAGCTCATGGACAGTGAGGGACAAGTTGTGGCGCATGTGCTCTGCAGTACAGTGTGGGACAGGATGCGGTGCATTTCAGTGCAGGACATGATGCAGTGTATGTGCATTGTAGGACTGGATAAGGTGCATGTGCAGTGCTGACAGGATGCCTTCCATGTGCAGAGTGGAAAAGGATGCGGCGCATGTGCAGTTCAGGCCAGGATGCCGTGCAAGTTCAGTGCAGGAAAGGATGCGGTGCATGTGCAGTGCAGGACAGGATGCAGTGCAAGTTTAGTGCGGGGCTATATGTGGCACATGTGCAGTAATGGACAGGATGCAGCATATGTGTAGTGTGCCACAGGATGCATCTCATGTACTTTGGAAGACAGGTTGTGGTGCATGTGCAGTGCAGGATAGGATGTGGTACATGTGCAGTGCGGGACACAATGAAGTACATGTTCAGTGTGGGGCTAAATGTGGTGCATGTGCAGTATGGGACAGGGTGCAGCGCATGTACAGTGCAGAACAGTATGCAGCACATGTGCAGTGTGGAACAGGATGCAGAGAATTTGCAGTTAGGGAATTGATGCAGTGCATGGTAGTGCAAGACAGGATGTGGCACATGTGCAGTGCTGACAGGATGTGGTGCATGTGCAGAGTGGGACAGGATTCGGTGCATGTGCAGTGCCTGACAGGATGCAGCACAAGTTCAGTGCAGTAAAGGATGCAATGCATGTGCAGTGTAGGACAGGATGCGTTGCATGTGCAGTGCAGGACAATATGCAGTGAAAGTTCAGTGCATGATAGGATGCAGTTCATTTGCAGTTCAGGACAGGATGTGGCACAAGTGCACTTCAGGACAGCATGTAGTGCATGTGCAGTGCAGTAAGGATGCAACTCATGTGCAGTGGAGGACAGGATGCAGCACATGGTCAGTGTGGAACAGGATGCAGCTCATGTGCAGTGGAGGACAGAATGCAGTGCATTTGCAGAGCAGAACATAATGCAGTGCATGTGCAGTGCAGGACAAGATGTGCTGTGCTGGACAGGATGCAGTGTATTGCAGTGCTGGACAGGATGCAGCTCATGTACAGTAGGGGCCATGATGCCATGCATGTGCAGTGCAGGACAGGATGTAGTTCATGGGCAGTGTGGGACAGGATGCAGTGTATGTGCAGTGTGGGAAAGGATGCAGAGCTTTGCAGTGCAGGACAGGATGCAGCGCATGTGCAGTGCAGAACAGGATGTGGTGCATGTGCACTTTGGGAACAGAATGCAGCGTTTGTGCACGGTGGGACAGGATGCACCCGATGTACAGTGCATGATTGGATGCAGCTCATGTGTAGTATGGAACAGGATGAGGTGTATGTGCACTGCAGGGCAAGACATGGCACATGTGCAGTGCAAGACAGGATGCTGCACATATACAGTGAGAGACAAGTTGCGGCGCATGTGCTCTGCAGTACAGGATGTGGTGCATGTGCAATGCAGGACATGATGCAGTGTATATGCATTGTAGGACTGGATAAGGTGCATGTGCAGTGCTGACAGGATGCATTCCATGTGCGGAGTGGGACAGGATGCAGCGCATGTGCAGTTCAAGACAGGATGCCGTGCAAGTTCAGTGCAGGAAATGATATGGTGCATGTGCAGTGGAGGACAGGATGCAGCAAAAGTTCAGTGAGAGAACGGATGCAGTGCATGTGTAGTACAAGACAGGATACAACTCATGTGCAGTGGGAGACAGGATGCAGCGCATGGTCAGTGCAGAACAGGATGCAGCTCATGTGCAGTGGGGGACAGAATGTAGTGCATATGCAGGGCAGAACAGGATGCAGGGCATGTGCAGTGTGGAACATGATGCAGTGCATATGTAGTGCAGGACAAGATGTGATGCATGTGCGTGCTGGACAGGATGCAGTGTATGTGCAGTGTAGGACAGGATCCAGCTCATGTACAGTGGGGGCAATATGTGGTGCATGTGCAGTGCAGGACAGGATGCGGTGCATGTGAAGTGTGGGAATGGATGAAGTGCATATGCAGTGCAGGACAGGATGCAGTGCATATGCAGGGGGGACAGGATTCAGTGCCTCATACATTACATGTGCAGTGTGGGACAGGATGCGGTGCTTGTGGAGCAGGGACAGGATGGGGTGCATGTGCAGTGTGGGACAGGATGCTGAGAATGTGCAATGCCAGCCTGGAAGCTGAGCATGTATAGTGCATAGAATGTTGTTGAGCATATGCAGTGCAGGACATGATACTGAAAATTTGCAGTGCATGTCAGGATGATGTGCATAGGCAGCACACAGCAGGATGCTCTGTTTGTGTAGTAGTGCAGGGCAATGTGGAGCAAGTGCAATTCAGGGCAAGACGCTGATCATGTGCAGGGGACAACAGGAGGAAGAGCATGTGCAGCACAGGACACGATCCTGAGCATGTGCAGTGCAAGACAGGATGCTGAGCATGTGCCATGTAGGACAGAATGCTGAGCACGTGCAATGAATGAAAGAATACAGTGCAGTATAGGACAGGATGCTGTGCATTTGCAGTGCATGACTGGATGATGAGCATGTGCAGTGCATGACATGATGATGAGCATGTGCAGTATAGAACAGGATGTTGAGCATGTACAGTGTAGGGCAGCATGCTGATCATGTGCAGTGCAGGTCAGGATGCTGAGAATGTGCAATGCAGGACAGGATACTGTGCATAGGCAGGGCATGGAAGGATGGTAAACATGTGCAGTGCCAGACAGGATGCTGAGCATATGCAGTGCAGGACAGGATGGTGAACATGTGCAGTGCAGGACATGATGCTGAGCATGTACCATGCAGGACAGGATGCTGAGCATATGCAGTGCATGAGAGAATGCTGCGCATGTACAGTGCATGACAGGATTCTGAGCATCTGGACTGCAGGACAGGATTCTGAGCATGTGCAGTGCCTGACAGGATGATGAGCATGTGAAATGCAGGACAGGGTTAGGGCAGGATGCAGAACATGTGTAGTGTATGACAGGATGATGAGCATGTGAAATGCAGGACAGGGTTTAGGGCAGGATGCAGAACATGTGTACTGTATGACAGGATTCTAAGCATGTGCTGTGCATGTAAGGATGCTGAGCAGTGCCAGTACAGTGCAGGATCCTTCATAAGTTCAGTGCACGACAGGATCCTGACCATGTGCAGTGCAGGAGAAGATACTGAATATGTGCTGTGCAGGACAGGATGATGTGCATAAGCAGTGCAGGGCAGGACGCTGAGCATGTGCAGTGTATGACAGGATGCTGAGCATATGCAGTGCGTGGCAGAATACTGACCATGTGATTTTTTAATTTTTTATTAATTTATTCTTGTTACATCTCAATGGTTATCCCATCCCTTGTATCCTCCCATTCTTCCCTCCCTCCCATTTTCCCCTTATTCCCCTCCCCTATGACTGTTCCTGAGGGGGATTTCCTCCTCCTGTATATGCTCATAGGGTATCAAGTCTCTTCTTGGTAACCTGCTATCCTTCCTCTGAGTGCCACCAGGTCTCCCCATCCAGGGGACATGCTGACCATGTGATTTTCAGGACAGGATGCTGAGCATGTACCATGCATGTAAGGATGCTGAGCAAGGGCAGTGCAGGGCAGGATCCTTGATAAGTGCAGTGTAGGACAGCATGTGCAGTGCAGCACAGCTGCTGAGCATGTGTACTTCAAGGAAGGATGCTGCGCATGTACAGTGCAGGTCAGGATGCTGAGAATGTGCAATGCAGGACAGGATACTGTGCATGGGCAGGGCATGGACGAATGGTAAACATGTGCAGTGCAGGACAGGATGCTGAGTATATGCAGTGCATGACAGGATGTAGAGCATTTGCAGTGCAGGACAGGATGGTGAACATGTGCAGTGCAGGGCAGGATGCTGAGCATGTGCAGTTCAGGGCAGGATGCTGAGCATGGGCAGTGCAGGAAAGGATGCTGAATATGTGCAGGAATGTACAGGATGCAGAGCATGTGCCCTGCATGGAAAGATGTTGAGCATATGCAGTTCAGGGCATGATAATGTGCATAGGCAATGCTGGGCAGGATGCTGTGCGTGTGCAGTGCATGGAAGGATGGTGAGCTTGTGCAATACAGGACAGAATATTCAATATGTGCAGTGCAGGACAGGATACTGAGCATGTGCTGTGCAGGACAGGATACTGAGCATGTGCTGTGCAGGACAGGATGCTGTGCAAGTGCAGTACAAGACAAGATGCTGTGCATGTGCTTTGTATGACAGGATGCCTCACATGTGCAGTGCATGACAGGATGCTGAACATGTGTAGTGCAGGGCAGGATGATATACATAGGAAGTACAGGACAGGATGCTTAGCAAGTGAAGTGCATGAAACGATGCTGAGCATGTGCAATGCAGGAAAGGATGCTGTGCATGCACAGTGCAGGACAAGGTGCTGTGCATGTGGAGTACATGAAAGGATGCTGCACATGTGAAGTGCATGACAGGATGCTGAGCGTATGCAGTGCAGGTCAGGAGACTGAGCATGTGCAGTTCATGACAGGATGGTGAGTATGTGCAGTGCATAGCAGGATGATGTGCAGAGGCAGTGCCAGGCAGGATGCTGATTATGTGCAGTGCATGACAGGATGCTGAGCATATGCAATGCAGGGCAGGATGCTGAGTATGTGCAGTGCATGACAGGATGCTAAGCATGTGACGTGAATGAAAGGATTCTGAGCATGGCCAGTGTAGTACAGGATCATTGCTAAGTGCAGTGCATGACAGGATGTTGACCATGTGCAGTGAAAGACATGATGCTGAACATGTGCAGTGCAGGACATGATGCTGAATATGTGCAGTGCAGGACAGGATATTGACCATATGCAGTGAAGGACATGATGCTGAACATGTGCAGTACAGGCCAGGATGCTGAATATGTGCAATGCAGGACAGGATGTTGAGCATGTGCAATGCAGAACAGGATGTTGGATATGTGGTGTGCAGAGCAGGATGATGTGCATAGGCAGTACAGGGCAGAATGCTGAGCATGTGCAATGTATGACAGGATGCTGAGCATATGCAGTGCACAGCAGGATACTGAGTGTGTGCTGTTCAGGGCAAGATACTGAGCGTATGCTGTGCAGGCAGGATGATGTGCAAATACTGGGCATGACAGGATGCTGAATATGTGTACTGCAGGGCAGGATGCGGAGCATGTCCAGTGCAGGGCAGGTTTCTCAGCATGTGCAGGTCACAACAGGACGCTGCACATGTGCACTGTATGGAAGGATGATCATGTTGTCCAGTGCAAGACATGATACTGAGCATGTTCAGTGCAGGACAGGATGCTGAGCAAATGCAGGTGCATGACAAGATGCTTAGCTTGTACAGCGCAGGACTGGATGCTGAGCATGTGCAGTGCATGGAAAGATGGTGAACTTGTGCAGTGCAGGACAGGATGCTGGATATGTGCAGTGCAGAAAAGGATGCTGAGCATGTGCAATGCAGGACAGGATGCTGAGCATGTGCAATTCAGGGCAAGATGCTGAGCATGTGCAGGGGATGACAGGAGCCAGAGCATGTGCAACACAGGACAGGATGCTGAGCATGTGCAGTGCAAGACAGAATGCTGAGCATGTGCAGTGCAGGGCAAGATGCTGAGCATGTGCAGTGCAGGACAAGATGTTGAGCATGTGCGATGAAGGACAGGATGTAGAGCATGTGCAGTGCAGGTCAGGATGTTGGGCATGTGCAGTGCATGATAGGATGCTGAGCATGTGCAGTGCAGGGCAGGATGCTGAGCATTTGCAATGCAGGCTAGGATGCTAAGCTTGTGCAGTGCATGACAGAACACTATACATGTGCTGTGCAGGGCAGGATACTGAGCATGTGCAATGCAGGCAGGATGCTGCGCAAGTGCTGTGCATGACATGATACTGAACATGTGTAGTGCAGGGCAGGATACTGAGCATGTGCAGTGCAGGGCAGGTTTCTCAGCATATGCAGGTCACTGCAGGATGCTGCGCATGTGCACTGCATAGAAGGATGGTCATATTGTCCAATCCAAGACACGATATTGAGCATATAGTACAGGGCATGATGCTGATCACATGCAGTGCAGGACAGGATGCTGAGCATATGAATGTGCAGGAGAGCTGCTGAGCTTGGACAATGCAGGACTGGGTGCTGAGCATGTGCAGTGCATGGAAGGATGGTGAACTGGTGCAGTTCAGGACAGGATATTGAATATGTGCAGAGTAGGAAAGGATGCTGTGTATGTGCAGTGCAGGACAGGATGATGAGCATGTGTAGTGCAGGACATGATGCAGAGCATGCGTGATTCAGGGAAAAATGCTGAGCATATGAGGGAGGACAAGAGCCAGAGCATGTTCAGCGCAAGACAGGATGCTAAGCATGTGCAGTGCAAGAAAGGATGCTGAACATGTGCAGTGCATGACAGGATGTGGTGCATGTGCAGTTCATGACAAGATGCTGAACATGTGTGGTGCAGGGCAGGATGATATGAATACGCAGCACAGGTCAGGATGCTTCGGATGTGCAGTGTATGACAGGATGCTGAGCATGTGCAGTGTAGGGCAGGATGCTGAGCATTTGCGATGAAGGGCAGAATGTTGAGCACGTGCAGTTCAGGACAGGATGCTGAGCATGTACAATGCAGGACAGGATGCTGAATATGTGCAGTGGAGGGCAGGAAGATGTGCATAGGCAGTGCAGGGCAGGATGCTGACCATGTAGAGTGTAGGACAGGATGCTGAATATGTGCAGTGCAGTGCAGGATGATGTGCATAGGCAGAGCAGGGCAGGATGCTGAGCATGTGCAGTGCATGACAGGATGCTAAGCATATGCCATGAATGAAAGTATGCTGAGCATTGCCATTGCAGTGCAGGATCATTGATAAGTGCAGTTCATGGCAGGATGCTGACGATGCGCACTGGAGGACAGGATGCTGAACATGTACAGTGCAGGACAGGATGCCAAATATGTGCAGTGCAGGACAGGATGCTGAGCATTGCAGTGCAGGACTGGATGCTAACAAAACGCAGTACAGGGAAGGATGCTAAGCATGTGCATTCAGCACAGGTTGTCGAGCATTTGCAGTGCAGGGCAGGATGGTGAGCATTGCAGTGCATGGAAGGATGTTGAACTGGTTCACTGCAGGACAGGATGCTGAATACTTGCAATGCAGAGCAGGATGCTGATCATATGCTGTGTAGGACAGGATGCTGCACAAATGCAGCCCAGGAGAAGATGCTGTGACCGTGCAGTGCAGGGCAGGATGCTGAGCATGTGCAGTTCAGGGCAGGATGTTGAGCATGTGCTGTACAGGAAAGGATGCTGAGCATGTGCAGTGCATGACAGGATGCTGAGGATGTGCAGTGAAGGACAAGATCCTGAGCATGTGCAGTGCATGGAAGGAAGGTGAACTTGTGTAATGCAGGACAGGATGCTGAATATGTGCAGTGCAGGAAAAGATGATGAGCATATGCAGTGCAGGCAGGATGCTGAACATGTGCTGTTCAGAACAGGATGCTGAGTATGGGCATTGCAGGGCAATATCCTGTGCATGTGCTATGCAGGACAGGATGCTGAGCATGGGCAGAACAGAGCATTATCCTGAGCATGTGCAGTGCAGGGCAGGAAATTGAATATGAGCAGTGCAGGGAATGGTGCTAGTATGTGCCATGCAGGGCAGGAAGCTGTGCATGGAGAGTGCAGGGCAGGATGCAGAACATGTGCAATGTGGAAAGGACGGTGAGAATGTGCCATGCATGACAAGGTGCTGATCATGTGCATTTCAGAACAAGATGCTAAACATTTGCATTGCAGGACAGGATGCTGTGCATGAGCTGTGCAGGGCAGTATGATGAATATGTGAAGTGCAGGACAGGAGGCTGTATACATGAATTTCAAGGCAGGATGCTGAGAACAGGCAATGCAGGGGAGGGTGCTGAGCATATAGAGTAATGGGCAGGAAGATGAACATGTGCAGTGCTGGGCAGTGTGCAGAACATGTTAATTGCAAGGCAAGATGCTAAGAATATGCAGTGCAGGGTTGGATGCTGTCCATGGGCAGTGTAGGGCAGGATGCTGAGCACATGCAGTAAATGGCAGGATGCTGAACAAATGCAGTGCAGGACAGGATTGTGAGCATGGGCAGGGCAAGACATGATGTTGAATATGTGCAATGTAGGATAGAATGCTATGCATGGGATGTGCACAGCAGGATCCTGACAATGTGCAGTGCAGAACAGGATGCTGAGCATGTGCAGAGATTGGCATGATGCTGAACATGTGCAGGGCAGGACAGGATGCTTAATATATGCAGTACAAGAGAGGATGTTGATCATAGGCTGTGCAGGGGAGGATGCTGAACATATTCTGTTGGGTCCCAGCCCATGGGGAAAATCGAATCAGGGTTCACCTGAAAGAGGAAGTGGGAATTGAAAGTAGGATACAGAGATGCAAGAAATCACAAATCAAGTCAGGAGATTTCTGATCAAGATTCACTTTAATGTCCCACTTGTAAGAGTATAGATTGAGCAAGGCCAATCAAATCTATTCTAATCTCACTCATCCTAACCCCCAAGCAAGAATACAATAGCCTAAATCGCTGCCTGTAAAACTTCCTAGTTCTCATAGTAGTTCCCTGTAATAACTTCCTAGATCCTCTGGCTGATCCCAAGTTGGGACTTCCCTACTTCTTTCAGAGGTAAGTAGTCTAAGGATAGCCTGGAACACAAGACCTCATGAAGCAAACATCAGCAACTCGAAGGGCACAGCACACAGCCTAAGCACAGCATTTCTGACATGGCAGAATTTAGCATGGGTTCCTACATATGCCCCTTCTAAAAATAAAATTATGGAGAGCCTGTCTCAGGACAGAGAGTAGGCACTTATGGTTGCCCATCATTGGCATAAGAATTCCATAATTCATAGTCTGTCATAGGACCGATAAGGCTCAGACTCACTGCTGCCCATCTCAGGCTTGCCTCTATATCAACACATAATGAATGGCAGTGTCTTTGAGCTCTATACCATGTGCTTGCACTATTATCAAGCTGCGATTGCTAAGACATGAGCTGTGTTAGAAAGGACGGAAGGCACAAGCTATAATCTTGAGCCTTGCCATCCCTGCCAAAGCTAACCCATGCCATAGGTTTCTGTTAATTCTAAGGAGACTATATTGAACGAATCTGGCTGAATTCTACTCACAAGGACTCTAGGGAAATCTAGCATGACATTGTAACTTGATAAGTCATCTCAAATCACTAACCACTTAGTTAAGGCATAAAGAATATTAGTAAAGCAATGGCAAAGATTTTATCACTTAACAGCACACCACAATACTGATACTCTTCAAGCTACTCCAAAAGATAGAAATGGATGGAACATTACCAAATTCGTTCTATGAGGCCATAGTCTCATTGATACCTAAACCTCACAAAGACTCAACAAAGAAAGAGAATTTCAGACCAATTTCTCTTATGAACATCAATGCAAAAATACTAAATAAAATACTTGCAAAACGAATACAAGAACACATCAAAGATATCATTCATCATGACCAAGTAGGCTTCATTTCAGGCATGCAGGGATGGTTTAATATATGGAAATCCATCAATGTAATCTACTATATAAACAAACTGAAAATTTAAAAAAAATGCATGATCATCTCTTTAGATGCAAAGAAAGCACTTGATAAAATCCAACACCCATTCATGTTTAAAGTTTTAGAGAAATTGGGGATACAAGGCACTTACCTCAACATAATAAAGGCTGTATACAGCAAGCCAATAGCCAAAATCAAAGTAAATGGTGAGATATTCAAGGAAATTCCTCTAAAATTGGGAACAAGGAAAGGCTGCTCACTCTCTCCATATCTTTTCAAAAGAGTGCTCGAAGTTCTAGCCAGAGCAATAAGACAACATAAGGAGATCAAGGGTATCCAAATGAGAAAGGGGGAAGTCAAATTATCCCTATTTGCAGATGATATGATAGTGTACGTAAGTGACCCTCAAAATTCCACCAGAGAACGCCTACAGCTGATAAACACCTTCAGCAAATAGGGCTGGATACAAAATTAACTCAAAAAAATCTGTAGCCTTCCTATACACAAAGGACAAGCTTGCAGAAGAAGAAATTAGGAAAGCCACACCCTTCACATTAGCCACAAGCAATATAAAATATTTAGGAGTTATTCTAACTAAGCAAGTGAAGGACTTGTTTGAAAAGATTTTCAAAACTCTGAAGAAAAAGATTGAAGATGACATGAGAACATGGAATGATCTTCCGTGCTCATGGGATGGAAGAATTAACATATAAAAATGGCCATCCTACCAAAAGCAATCTACAGATTCAATGCAATCCCTATCAAATACCTATACAATTTGTAAAGACATTGAAAGTTCAATTCTGAACATCATATGGAAAAATGAAACACCCAGAACAGCTAAAACAATCTTGTACAATAAAAGGTGCTCCCGAGGAGTCTCCATACCTGATCTCAAACTGTACTATAAAGCAATAGTAATTAAAACAGCATGGTACTGGCACAGCAACAAGCTGGTTGATCAATGGAATCGAATTGAAGACCCAAATATAAATCCACACACATATGGTCACTTGATTTTCGACAAAGAAGCCAAATCCATTCAATGGAAAAAGGATAGCATCTTCAACAAATGGTGCTGGTCAAATTGGATGTCTATGTGTAAAAAATGCAACTGGACCCATACTTGTCACCTTGCACAAAACTCAAATTCAAGTGGATTAAAGACCTCAACATAAAACCAGAGACACTAAGTCACTTAGAAGAAAAAGTGGGGAAGAGCCTGGAACATATTGGCACAGGAGACAACTTCCTGAACAGAACACCAACAGCCCAGACATTAATGTCAACAATTAATAAATGGGACCTCATGAGGATGAGAAGCTTCTGTAAGGCAGGAGACACTGTCAGGAGTACAAAGCGACAACCTACAGACTGGGAAAAGATCTTCACCAACCCTACATCTGACAAAGGTCTAATATCCAAAATATATAAAGAACACAAGAAATTAAACACCACCAAACCAAATAACCCAATTGAGAAATGGGGCTTGGAACTAAACAGAGAATTCTCAACAGAGGAATACCAAATGTCTGAGAAATACTTAAAGAAATGCTCAACCTCCTTAATCATCAGGGAAATGAAAATCAAAACGACTCTGAGAGTCCGTCTTACACCCATCAGAATGGCTAACATCAAAAATTCAAGCGACACCACATGCTGGTGAGGATGTGGGGAGAGAGGAACATTCCTTCATTGCTGGTGGGAATGCAAACTAGTACTGCCACTTTGGAAATCTGTCTGGTGCTATCTCAGTAAAATGGGAATAGGGCTTCCTCAAGACCCAGCTATTCCACTCCTTGGAATATACCCAGAAGATGCTCCCGCACACAACAAGATAATTTGCCCAACCATGTTCATAGCAGCCTTATTCATAATAGCCAGAAAATGGAAACAGCCTAAGTGTCCATCAATAGAAGAATGGATGAAGAAACTGTGGTACATATACACTATGGAATACTATTCAGCTATTAAAAACAAGGGATTCCCAAAATGTGTGACCAAATGGGTTGAGCTAGAAATGATCATAATGAGTGAGTTAACCCAGAAGCAGAAAGATTCAAATGGTATAAACTCACTTATATCTGCATATTAGCCCAAGGGGCATGTCCCAAGAACACCTTCACTTACCAGGAAACTGGGACAGAGGGAAGGACATCCTATTGGGACTCTAGATGAAAGAAACATGGGAGAATGGCAAAGTTGAAGGATCCAGTGGGTCCTAGAAACCTACAAGTAGAACATTATGATAGACAGATTTGGGCCCAGGGGCTCTGCTCAAACCAAGGCACCAGCCAAGGACAATACAGGCCATAAACTTTAATTCCCTACCCAGATCTAACCAATGGTCAGAACAGTCTTTACAATAGAGTGGAGAGTGGGATATGACTTTCTCATGTACTCTGGTGCCTCACCTTTGACCATGTCCCCTGGAGACCTTGTGGCACTCAGAGGAAGGACAGCAGGTTACCAAGAAGAGATTTGATACCCTATGAGCATATACATGGGGAGGTAATCCCCCTTAGGAACAGCCATAGGGGAGGGGAATAAGGGGAAAATGGGAGGGAGGGAAGAATGGGAGGATACAAGGGATGGGATATCCATTGAGATGTAACAAGAATAAATTAAAAAATAATAATAACAGAAAAGAAAAACACATCATTTGCAAAATAAATATAACCCTTCCACAAAACATATAGATTATTTTTAGCTTCTGTGGTCATCAATATTTTCAAAAAAGAAAGCAAAATTGTTATAATAAAGTTTCATCATATTTGAAAAAAAAAGAAAATAGGATACAGAGATGCAAGAAATCACGAATCAAGTCAAGAGATTTCTGATCAAGATTCACTTTAATGTCCCACTAGTAAGAATATACACTGAGCAAGACCAAAGGGTCTATCCTAATCTCACTCATCCTAGCCCCCAGGCAAGAATACAATAGCCTAAATCACTACCTGTAGAACTTCCTAGTTCTCAGAGTAGTTCCCTGTAAGAACTTCCTAGATCCTCTGGACGGTTCCATGTTAGGACTTCCCTACTTCTTTCAGAGTAGTCCATGGATAGCCTGGAACACAAGACCTCATGAGACAAAGGTCAGCAACTCAAAGGTCACAGCATACAGCCAAATCACAGGATTACTGATATGGCAGAATTTGGCATGGGTTCCTACAATGTTCAATACAGGCATGATGCTGAGCATGGGCAGTGCAGGGCAGGATGCTGGTTATGTCCAGTGCAATACAGAATGTTGAGCATAGGCAGTGAAGGGCAGGATACTGAGCATGGGTATTGTAGGGTAAGATGCTGAGCATGTGCATTGCAGGACAGGATGCTGAATATGTGCAGTACAGGACAGAATGCTGTGCATGAGCAGTGCAGAGAAGGTGTTGAGCATATGCAGTAATGGGCAGGAAGCTGAACATGTGTAGTGAAGGACAGGATGCTAAGCATGTGCAATGCAGAGCAGGATGCTGTGCATAGGCAGTGCAATGCAGGATGCTGAGAAGTTACAGTAAAGGGCAGGATGCTGAACATGTTTAGCGCAGGCCAGCATGCTGAACATGTGCGCTGCAAGTCGGGATGCTAAGAATAGGTACTGCAGAGCATGATGCTGAGCATGTGCAGTGTAGGACAGGATGCAGAGCATGTGCATTGCAAGGCAGAATGCTGAACATGTGCTGTGCAGGACAGGATACTGAGCATGTGCAGTGCATGAGAGGGTGCTGAGCATGGGCAGTGCAGATCTGAATGCTGGATATGTTCAGTGCAGGACAGGATGCTTGGCATAGGCAGTAAAGGGCATAATGCTGTAAATGGGTAGTGTAGGGCAAGCTGCTGAGTATGTGCAATGCAGAACAGGATGCTGAAAATTGGCAGTGCAAGAAATGATGCTGAAGAAGTGCAGTGCAAGGCAGGATGAAGAGCATGGGCAGTGCAGCACAGAATACTGAGCATATGCAGTTCATGGCAGGATGGTGAACATGGGCAGTGCAGAGCATAATGCTGATCATGGGCAGTGCAGGGAGGGTTGCTGAATATGTCCAGGTCAGGACAGGATGCTGTGCATAGGCAGTGCAGAGCAGGACACTGTATATGGATAGTGTAGGGCAAGCTGATGAGCATGTGCAGTGCAGGACATGATGATGAGCATGGGGAGTCCAAGGCATTACGCTGAGAAAGTATAGTATAAAACAGGATGCTGAGTTTGGGCAATGCAGGACAGGATGGTGAGCATGGACAGTGCATGGCATGGTGCTGAGGATGTGCAGTGCAAGGAAATATGCTGAATGCGTGCCATGCAGGTCAGTATGCTGAGCATGGTCATTGCAGGACAGGATGCAGAGCATGTGCAGAGCATGGCAGGGTGCTGATCATGTGTATTGCAGGACAGGATGATGATTATGTACAGTGCAGGAAAGGTTGCTGTGCATGAGCTATGCAGGGCATGATGATGAACATGTGAAAGCAGGACAGGATCCTGGATCCTGAATATGTGCAGTGCAAGGCAGGATGCTAAGCATGGGCAGTGCAGAGTAGGGTGCTGAGCATATGCAGTAACAGGCAGGAAGCTGAACATGTGTAGTGAAAGAAGATGCTAAGCATGTGCAGTGCATAGCAGGATGCTCTGCATGGGCAGGACAGAGAAGGATGCTGTGCAAGGGCAGGGCAGGATGCTGAGCATATGCAGTAAAGGGCAGGATGCTAAGAATAGGCAGTGCAGAGCATGATGCTGAGTATGTGCACTGCAGGGTAGGATGCTGAACATGTGTTGTGCAGTATAGGATGCTGAGAATAGGCAGGATGATGAGCATGTACTGTTCAGGGCAGTACGCTGTGCATGGGCGGGGCATGGCAGGATGCTGAGCACATGCAGTAAACGGCATGATGCTGAACATGTGCAGTGCAGGACAGGATGGTGAGCATGGCCTGGCAGGGCAGGATGCTGAACATGTGCAGTACAGGATAGGATGCTGTGTGGGGGTAGTGCAGGGCAGGATGCTGAACATTTGCAGTGAGAATATGTTGCTGAGCATGTGCAGTGCACGGCAGGATGCTCAGTATGTGCAATGCAAGAAAAGATGCTCAATATGTGCAGTGAAAAAGAGGATGCTTAGCATAGGCAGTACAGGTCAAGATGCTGACCATTTGCAGTATAGGACAGGATGGTTAGTATTGGTCGTGCAGAGGATGATGCTTAGCATGTGCAGTGCAGGCAGGATGCTGACCATGGGCAGTGCTGGGCATGATGCTGAGCATAAGGAGTGCAGTTAAGGATGCTGAGCATGGGCAGTGCTGGGAAGGATGCTAACTATATGCAGAGCAGGGCAGGATGCTGAATATGTTCAGTGCAGGACATTATGATGAGCATATACAGTGCATCACAGGATGCTGAGAATTGGCAGTGCCGGGCAAGATGATGAGCATGTGCAGTGCAGGACAGGATGCTGAGCATGGGCAGTGCATGGCAAGATGCTGAATATGTCCAGTGCAGGAGAGTATGCTGAGCATAGGCAGTTCAGGGCAGAATGCTGAATTGTAGGGCTGGATGCTGGATATGTCAAGTGCACCACACGATGCTGAACATAGTCAGCATAGTACATGATGCTGAGCAAGTGCAGTGCATGGCATGATGATGAGCATGGGCAGTGCAGTGCAGGATTCTAAGCATATACAGTGCAGGGCAGGATGCTGAATATGGGTAGTGATGGACAGGATGCTGATCATGGGCTGTGCAGGAAATAGTGCGGAGCATTTGCAGTGCAGGGAAATATGTTGAACATGTGCAGTAGAGGACAGGATGCTGAGCATCAGCAGTGCAGGACAAGAAGGTAAACATGTACAGTGAAGAATAGGATAATGAATATGTGCACTTCAGGACAGGATGCTGATCATGTGTAGTGCAGGGCAATATGCTGAGAATGGGCCTTTTAGCACAGTATGATGAGCCTGTGCAATGAAGGGCAGTATGCTGAACATGTACAGTGCAGGGATTGATGCTGAGAATGTGCAGTGCAAGGCAGGATGCTGAAAATGTGAAGTTCAGGACAGGATACTGAGCATAGACAGTGCAGGTCTGATGCTGAACATGTGCAATGTACTGTTGGGAATGATAGGCCATATGGCCAATGTTCAGCTATCTTGTCTAAGTCTGCACCTTTAAGTCTCTGTCTTTCCCAGAGCTTGCCTTTCACCAGAAACTAGCTGACCCTGTTGTGAGTCAGCAGTTAGACTAAAGACAGATAAGGATGGAGCGACCCTGTTGTGAGTCAACAGTTAGACTAAAGCTAGATGAAGACAAAGCAAGATACCCTGTGTGGCAGGATATTATGACCCTGCCTAGAATTCTCTGTTTTGAAAAAAGCCTGCAGCTGGGTTGCTATAGCAACATGCTTCCCTGCCTTCTGACTATAAAAGCTGTTGTCTGACTAATAAAGTTTGAGAGTTTGATCAATCAGACTTGCTCTCTTTTCTTGTGTCTTGCATTCTCAACAGGTGACCTCCCTCCCAAGTTTTAGTCTAACTCTGCAAGTCAGGTCAATGTACAGTCGGGATGCTGAGCATGTACATTGCAGGGCAGGATGCTGAACATGTGCTGTTCAAAAAAGATGCTGAATATGTGCAGTGTAGGGTAGTATGTAGAGCATGGGTGGTGCACGGCAGGGTCATGAGTGTGTGCAGTGCAAGGCAGGGTGCAGAACATGTGGATTGAAAGAAAGGATACAAAGAATAGGCAGTGGAGGGCATGTTGCACAGCATGTCCAGTGCAGGGCAGGTTGCTAAGCATGTGCAGTGTGGGGCAGGATGCTTAACATCGGCAGAGCAGGACAAGATGATGAGCAAGTGCAATTCAGGGCAGGATGCTGAAAATGTGCAGGGCAGGACAGGATCTTTAGCATGGGCAGTGCAGGGGTGTTGCTCATGTGCACAGGAGGACAGGATGATGAGTACATTCAGTACAGACCAGGATGCTGAACATGTGAAGTACAGGACAGGTTGCTGAGCATATGCAGTGCAGGGCAGTATGATGAAGATTTGCAGTGCAGGACAGGATGCTGAGCATAGGCATTGCAGTGAAAAATGCTGAGCATTGTCAATGAAGGAGATGATGCTGAGCATGTGCAGTGTGGGAAGGATGCTGAGAATTGCAGTGCAGGACAGGATGCTAAGCATGGGGAGTGCAGGGCAGAATGCTGAACAGGATGATGAGCTTGTGCAGTTTAGGGCATGATGCTGAGCATCGGCATTATAGGGCAGGATGCTGAGCATTGTCAGTGCAGGGCAAGATGATGAGCATGTGCAGTGCAGGACAGGATGATGAGCATGGACAGTGCAGGGCATTATGCTGAGCATGGGCAGTGAAGAATGTGATGCTGAGCATGGGCAATGCAAGACACGATGATGAGCACAAGCAGTGCAGGGCCTGATGTTGTGTAAGTGAATTCAGGGCAGTATGCTGTGCAATGGTAGTGCAGGGCAGTATGCTGGGAATATGCAGTGCAGGCTGGATGTTGTGCATATTCAATGCAAGGAAAGAAGCTGAACATGTACAGTGCAGGGTAGGATGCTTAACATGGGCAGGGCAGGGCAGGGCAGGATGATGAGTGTTTGCATTGCAAGAGAGGATGATAAGACTAGGTGGTGCAGGGCATGATGCTGAGCATGTGCAGTGCAAGGCAGGATAGTAAATATGTACAGTGCAGGTCAGGATGCTGAGCATAAGCAGTGCAGGAAGTAGGCTTAATATGTACAGATCTGGACAGAATGCTCAATATGAGCAGTGCAGGACAGGATGCTGAACATATGTAGTAAAGTGCAGGATACTGAATTGTTGCACTGCAGGACATGATGATGAGATTGAGCAGTGCAGGGCAGGATGCTGAACATGTGCAGTGCAAAACAGGATGTTGAGCATTGGGAGTGCAAGGTAGAATGCTGAACATGTGCAGTGAAGGACATGATGCTGAGCATGGGCAGTGCATGACTGGAAGCTGAACATGTGCAGTGCAGGCAGGGTGCTGAATATGTGCATTGCAATACAGGATCATAAAAATACACAGGGAAAGGAATGATGCTGAGCATGTGCAGTGAAGATCGGGATGCTGAAAATGGACAGTGCAGGACATGATGCTGAGCATGTGCAGTGCAGTAAAGGATGCTGAGCAAGGGCAATGCAGGACAGAATGCTAAACATGTGCAGTGATGGAAAGAGACTGAACATGTCCAGTGCAGCACAGGATGCTGAATATGTGAATTGAGGGACAGCATGCTAAGCACAAGCAGTGCAGGGCAGTCAGCCAGGTGTGGGGAGTGCAGGGCAAGATGCTGAGCATGTGCAGTGCAGGACAGGATGCTTAGCATGGGCAGTACAGGGCATGATGCTGATCATGTGCAATGTACGACAGGATGCTGACCATGGGCAGAGCAGTGCAGGATGTTCACTGCAGGGCTGGATGCTGATCAGAGGCAGTGCAGAGGAAGATGCTGAGTATGTGCAGTTCAGGGCAGGATGCTGAACATGTGTAGTGCAGGACAAGATGCTGTGCATGGGCAATGTAGGGCAGAATGCTGATCATGTGCAGTGCAGAACAGGATCCTGAGCATGAGATGTGCACAGCAGAAAGAGAAGCATGTACAGTGGAGGACAAAAAGCTAAATATGTGCACTGCAGGACAGGATGCTGATCATAGGTAGTGCATGGCATGAAGCTGAGCATGTGCAGTGCATGACATGAGGCTGAGCATGTGCAGTACAGGGCAGGAAGGTGAGCATGTGCTGTGCAGACCAGGATGCTGAGAATGGGGAGTGCAGGACAGGATGTTGAACATGTGCAGTGCAGGACAGGATCCTGAGTATGTGCAGTGCAGTGCAGGATGCTGAGCATGGACAGTGCCTGGCAGGGTAATGAGAATGTGTGATGAAGGGAACGATGATGAGCATGTGTAGTGCAGGGTAGGATGCTGAGCAATGGAAGTGAAGGGCAGGATGCAGAGCATTTGTTGTGCAGGGTAGTGGGCTGAACACGTGCATTGCAAGGCATAGTGATAAGATTAGGCAGTGCAGGGCATGATGGTGAGCATGTTCTTTGTAGGGTAGGATGCTAGGCATATGCAGTGCAGGGCAGTATGATGAACATTTGCAGTGCAGGACAGGATGCTGAACATAGGTATTGCAGTGCAAGATGCTGAGCATGAGCATTGCAGGGCATGATGCTGAGTATGTGCAGTGTAGGACAGGATGGAGAAAATGGGCAGTGCAGGGCATGATGCTGATCATGAGCAGTGCAGAGCAAGAAGCTTAGAATGTGCAGTGCAGGATAGGATGCTGATAATTGGCAGTGCAGCAGACAATGCTGAGCATGGGCAGTGCCAGGCAGAATGGTGGACATGTGCAGTGCAGGACAGGATGCTGATCATGGGCAGTGTAGGTAAAGTTGCTGAACATGTGCAGTGCAGGTTTGAATGTTGAGCAATGGAAATGCAGGGCAGGATGAGGAGCATTGCAGTGCAGGGCAGGGTGCTGAATATGTACTTGCAGGACAGGAAGCTGAATATTTGCAGTGCAGGCCAAGATGTTGAGCATTGGTTGTGCAGTGCATGATTCTGAGCATGCGCAGTGTGTGGCAAGATGCAGAGCATGTGCAGTGCAGAACAGTCTGCTGACTTGTGGAGTGCAGGGCATGATGATGACTATGTGCTGTGTAGTGCAGGCTGCTGAGCATGTGCAGTGCAGGGCAGGATGCTTAACATAGGCAGAGCAGCACAAGATGCTGTGCAAGTACAGTTCAGTTCAGGATGCTGAAAATGTGCAGGGCAGGACAGGAAATTTAGCATGGGCTGTTCAGGGAAGGATGCTGAACATGTGCACAGGAGGACAGGATGATGAGCATATGCAGTGCAGAAAAAGATGTTGAACATGTGCAGTGAAGGACATGTTGCTGAGCCTAAGCAGTGCAGGGCACAATGATGAGCACAGTCAGTGCAGAACAAGATGAGGGGTATGTGCAGTGAAAGACAGGTTTCTGAGCATGGACAGTACTGGGCATGATGCTGAGCATGTACAGTGTAGAGCAAGATGCTGAGCATGGCCAGTGCAGTGAAGGATGATGAGCATGGACTTTGCACGGCAGAATGCTAAGCATGGGCAGTGCAAGGCAGGATGAAGAACATGTACAGTCCAGGACAAGAAGCTGAATATGTGCAATGCACAGAGGATGCTGAGCATAGGCAGTGCAGTGCATGAAGATAAGCATGTGCAGTGCAAGGCAGGATGCTGAGCATGTGCACTACATGGCAGGGTCCTGAACATATGCTTTGCAAGCCATAATGCTAAGAATAGACAGTACAAGGCATGATACTGAACATTTCCATTGTAGGACAGGATATTGAGCATGTGCAGCAGGGCAGTATGATGAACATTTGCAGTGCAGGACAGGATGCAGAGCACAGGCATTGCAGTGCAGGATGCTGAATTTGGGCAATGCAGGGCATGATGCTGAGCATGTGCAGTCTGGGACAGGAAGCTGAGCATAGGTAGTGCAGGGCATATTACTGAGCATGGGCAGTGCAGGGCAGGATGTTGAACATGGGCATTGTAGGATAGGATGCTCAGAATTGGCAGTTCAGGTTAAGATGCTGAGCATGTGTTGTGCAGTGAAAGATACTGAATATGTGCAGTGCAGGTTAGGATGCAGAGCATGGGCAGTGCATGTCAGGATGATGAGTGTGTGCTGTGCAAGGCAGGGTGCTAAACATATGGATTGCAAGATAGAATACAAAGAATAGGCAGTGCAGGGTATGATGCTGAGCATGAGCTGTGCAGGACAGGATCCTGGGCATGAGCAGTGCAGGGCAGGATAATGGACATGTGCATTGTAGGACAGGATTTTGAGCATGGGCAGTGCAGGGAGGAATTCTGATTATGTGCTGTGCATGGCAGGATGCTGAGCATGTGCATTGCAGGACAAGATGCTGAATATGTGCAGTGCAGTACAGGAATGCTAAGCATAGGCAGTGCTGTGCAGGAGGCTGAACATATACAGTGCAGGACAGGAGGCTAAATATGTGCAGTGCAGGACAGTATGCTGAGAATTGGCAGTGCAGCAGAGGATGCTGAGCTTGGGAATTTCAGGGCAAGAGGCTGAGCATATGCAGTGTAGGACAGGATGCTGGGCATCGCCAATGCATGGCAGGGGGCTGAATATGTACAGTGAAGGACAGGAGGCTGAATATGTAGAATACAGGACATGAGCTGAACATGTGCAATGCAGGACAGGATGCTGAGCATGGGGAGTGCAGGGCAGGATGCCGAACACGTGTAGTGAAGTTCAGGATGCTGACAATTGAGATTGCAGGGAAGGATGCTGAGCATGGGCAGTGCAGTGCAGGATGCTGAGCATATGCAATGCAGGACAGGATGCTGGACATGTGCAGTGTAGGACAGGATTCTGAACATGTGCAGTACAGGAGAGGATGCTGAATATGTGCTATGCAGGACAGCACGCTGAACATATGCAGTGCAGGGTAAGATGCAGAGCATGTGCAGTGCAGGCAAAATACAGAGCATGGGCAATGCATGACAGGTTGATAACCATATGCAATGCAGGGTAGGGCGCTGAACATATTCAGTGGAGGATAGGATGCTGAGCATATGCATTGCAGGACAGGATGCTGCGCATGAGCACTTTATTGTAGGATGGAAAGAATGGGCAGTGCAGGGCAAAATGTTGAGCATGTGCAGTACAGGGCAGGATTCTGAATGAGTGCAGTGTAGGATTTGATGCCAAGCATGGAGAGTGCAGGACAGGATTCTGAACATGTGCAGTGCAGGACAGGATACTGAGCATGGACAGTCCAGGGTAGGATGCTGAGCATGTTCAGTGTAGAGAAAGATGCTGAATACGTGCATTGCACAGAAGGATGAAGAGCATAGGCAGTGAAGGACAGGATGCTGAGCATGGGCAGTGCAGAGCAGGATGCCGAGCATGTGCAGTGCAGTGCAGGATGCTGTACATGTTCAGTGCAGGAAAGGATTCTGAGTATGAGGAGTGCAAGGCAGGATGCTGAACATGTGCAGTGCATGACAGGTTGTTGAATATGTACAGTGCAGGACAGGACGATGAGCATAGATAGTGCAGGTCAGGATGTATAGCATGGGCAATGCAGAGCAAGATGTGGAGTATGTGCCAAGCATTACAGGATGCTGAGCATGAGCAGTGCAGGGCAGGATGCTGACATTGGCAGTGCAGTGTAGGATGCTGAGTATGGGCAATGTAGGGGAAGATGCTGAGCATGTCCAGTCCAGGAAAGGGTGCTGATCAGGGGAATTGAAGGTCAAGATGCTGAGCATGTGCAGTGCATTACAGGAAGCTTATCATGGCCTGTGCAGGACAGGATGCCGATAATGGGCAGGGCAGGGCAGGATGCTAAATATATGCAGTGCACAGCAGTGCATTACAGGAAGCTCATCAGTGCAAGATACTGGGCATGTGCAGTGTCAGGCAGGATGCTGAGCATGTACAGTGTAGGGCAGGATGCTGATAATATGCAGTACTTTGCACAATGCTGAGCATGTGCAGTGCAGGGCAGTTTGCTGAGCCTGTGAAATGCTGAACAGGATGCTGAACATGTTCAGTGCAGGACAGGATGCTCTGCATGTGCACTCCAGGGAAGTATGATAAACATGTGCAGGACAGGATGCTGAACACGTGCAGTGCAGGGCAGGATGCTGAGCTTTTGCAGTTCATCACAGTATGCTGAGACTAGGCAGTGCAGGGCAGGATGCTGAGAATGAGCAGTGCAAGGAAGGATGTTGATCATAGGCAGTGCAGGGCATGATGCTGATCATGCAAAGTGCAGAACAGGATGCTGAAATTGAGCAGTGAAGTACAGTATATTGATCATAAGCAATGTAGGGCATGATGCTAAGCATGGGCGGTGCAGGTCAGGATGCAAAGACTGTGCACTGCATGCAAGATACTGAGCATGTGCAGTGTAGGGCAGAATGCTGGATATGTGCAGTGCAGGACAGGATGCTGAGCAAGGGGAGTGCAGGGGAGTCTGCTGAACATGTGCAGTTCAGGACAAGAAGCTGAGCATGTGCAGTGCAGGACAGGACGCTGAACATGTTCAGTGCCAAACAGGATGCTGTGCATATTCAGTGCAGTGCAGGATTCTAAGGATGGGGTTGGAGGGAAGGATGCTGATCATAGGCAGTACAGGGTACAATGATGAGCATGACAGGGTTGGATGCTGAGCATGAGCAGTGCACACCAGGGTGCTGAGCACATGCAGTGCAGGGCAGTTTGTTGAACATATGACATGAAGGACAGGATGATGAACATGTGCTGTGCACTGCAAGATGCTGAGCATGGGCAGTTCAGGCAGGATGCTGAACATGTGCATTACACGGCAGGATGATGAGCTGATGCAGTGCATTGCAGGGTGCTGGGACTGGGCAGTACATAATAAGATGCTGAGCATATGCAGTGCAGGGCAGGATGCTGATCATAAGCAATGCAGGACAAGATGCTGATCAAGCACAGTGCTGGGCAGGATGTTGAGCGTAGGCAGTGCAGGTCAGAATGCAAAGACTGGGCACTTCAGGCAATATGCAGAGCATGTGAAGTGGAGGGCAGGATGCTGAACATGTGCAGTGAAGGACAGGATACTGAGCATATGTAGTGCAGTGCAGGAAAGGGTGCTGAACATGTGCATTGCAAGACAGAATGCTAAGTATCAGCAATGCAGGGCATGATGCTAAGCATGTGCATTGTAGGGCAGGATGCTGAGCATGAGCAGTGCATGGAAGGACATTGAACATGTGCAGTGCAGGACAGGATGCTGAGCATGGGCAATACAGGGCAGGAAGTGGATCATAGGCAGTGCAGGTCAGCATGCTGAACATGTGCAGTGCAGGAAAGGATGCTGAGCATATGCAGTGCAGGACAGGTTGTTGATCATAGGCAGTGCAGGGCACGATGCTGAGCATGAGTACTGCAGGGTAGGATGTTCAGCATTGGCAATGAAGTACAGGTTGCTGAGCATAGGCAGTGTAGTGCACGATGCTGAGCATGTACAGTGCAGGGTAGGATGCTGATCATAGGCACTGCAGGTCAGGGCTCTGGGCATAAGCAGTGCAGTGAAGTATTCTGAGCATGTGAAGTGCATGGCATGTTGCTGAGCATGTGCAGTGCAGGGCAGGATGTGGTTCATATACAGTTCAGGGTACTCCACTGAGCCTGTACAGTGCAGAGAAATTTGATGAGCATGTGAAGTGTACAACAGGAAGATTAACATATGAAGTGAAGGACAGGATGCTGAGCATTGGGAGTACAGGGCAGGCTGCTGAAAATGTGCAATGAAGCACAGTATGCTGAGCATGTGTAATGCTGGGCAGTATGATGAATGTGTGCAGTGCAGGACAGGATGCTGAGCATGGGCAATGCACAGCAGGATGCAGAGCAAGTGGAGTGCAGGGCAGTATGCTGAAAATGTGCAGTTTAGGGCAGGATGCTGAATATGTGATGTGCAGGACAGGATCTTGAGCATGGGCAGTTCAGGGCACAACACTGAGCATGAGCACTGCTTGGTAGAATCCAAAGACTGGTTAGTGCAGGGCAAGATGCTGAGCATGTGAAGTGCATGGCAGGATGGTTAACATATGCAATGCACAACAGGATGCAGAAAATGTGCCATGCAGTACAGGATGCTGAGCGTGGGGAGTGCAGGGCAGGGTGCTGAACATGTGCATAGCAGGACAGGATACTGAGAACGTGCAGTGCAGAAAACGATGCTGAACATGTGCAGTGCAGGAGAGGATGCTGAGAATGGGGGGTGCAGGGCAGGATGCTAAACATGTGTAATGTTGGACAGTATGTGGAGTACATGCGGTGCATGCCAGGATGAGGAACATGTGCAGTGCAAGAAAGATGTTGAATGTGTGCAGTACAGGAAAGGATACTGAGCATAAGCAGTTCAGGTCAGGATGCTGTACATGGGCATTTAGGACAGGATGTTGATCATAGGCAGTGCAGGGCAAAATGCTGAGCATGTGCAGTGCAGCGCATGATGCTGAACATGTGCATTGCAAGACAGGATGATGAGCATGGGCAGTGCAGGGCAGGATGTTGAGCATCAACAGTACAGGGCAGAATGCTGAGCATGTGCAGGGCAGGGCAGGATTGAACATGTGCCGTTCAGGACCAGATGCTGGGCATTGGTAGTGCAAGGAAGGAGGCTGAATATGTACAGGGCAGGGCTGGATGATGAATATGTGCAATACAGGACATGATGCTGAGCATGTGCAATGAATTGCAGGATGCTTATCATGGGCTTTGCATGGCAGGAATCTGAGCATATTCAGTGCTGTGCCTGATGCTTAACATGTGCAGTGCAGGACAGGATGCAGAACATTGGCAATCAGGGCAGGATGCTGAGCATGTGCAGTACAGGCCAAGACGCTGAGCAAGTGAAGTGCAGGGCAGGATGCTGAGCATGTGCAATGCTGGGAAGGATGCTGAACATGTTCAGAGCAGGGAAAGAGGCTAAACATGTGCAGTGTAGGGTAGGAATGCTGATCATGTGCAGTGCATGGCAGAAGGCTGAGCATGTACATTGTAAGACAGTATGCTGTGCATAGGCCAGAAATGGCAAGATGCTGCACCTCCGCATAGCAGGATAGGATGCTGAGCATGGGCAATGCAGTTCATGATGCTAACCATATGCAGTGCAGAGCAGAATTCTGAACATCTGCAGTGCACCAGAGGATGATGAGCTTAGGCAGTGCAGGGCAGGATGTTGTACCTCTGCGTAGATGGATAGGATGCTGAGCATGGGCAGTGCAGGTCAAGATGTTAACCATATGCAGTGCAGTTCAGGATAAGGACATTTTCAGTGCAGAACAGGATGCTATGCATATGCGATGCAGTGCAGTATTCTGAGAATGGGCAGTGCAGGGCAGGATGCTGAGCATGTGCAGTGCAGAGCAGGATGCTGAACAAGTGAAGTGTGGGGCAGGATGCTGAACAAGTGAAATGTGGGGCAGGTTACTGAACACGTGCAGTGCAGGACAGGATGCTGAGCATGGGCAGTACAGGAAATGATGCTGAGCATGAATACTGCAGGGAAGGAAGCAAAGACTGGGCAGTGCAGGGCAAGATGCCAAGCATGTGCAGTGCAAGAAGAGGATGGTGAAAATGTGCAGTGCAGTACAGGATGCTGACCATGGGGAGTACAGGGCAAGATGCTGAACATGTGTGGTGCAGGACAGGAAGATGAGCATAGGGAGTGCAAGGCAGGATGCTGAATATGTGCAGTGCTGGATAGGATTCTGAGCATGTGCAGTGCATGCCATGATGCTGAACATGGGCAGTGCAGGGCAGAATGCTGAGGATGGCAAGTGTACATGCTCGGTATCCTGTCCTGCACTGCACATGTTCATCACACTGCCTGCGTTGCACATGCACAGCATCGTGCCATGCACTGTCAATGTTCAGCAACCTGCCATACACTTGGTTGCTGAACATTGACAGTGCATGGCACGATGCTGTGCATGTGCAACGCAGGCAGTGTGATGAACATGTGCAGTGCAGGACAGGATACCGAGCATGGACAGTGTAGGGCAGGATGATGAAGGTGAGCGATGCATGACAGGATTTTGAACATGGGCGGTGCAGGGAAGAATGCTGAACATGTGCAGGGTAGGACATAATGCTGAACGTGTGCAGTGCACAGAAGCAGGCTGAACATGTACAGTGTAGCAGAGGATGCTGAATATGTGAAGTGCATGACAAGATGCTGAGCATAAGCAGTGCAGAACAGGATGCTGAGCATGGGCAGGGCAGGGAACAATGCAGAACATGTGTAGTGCAGGATAGTATGCTGTGCATCGGAATGCCGGGCAGAAGGCTGAATATGTATAGTACAATACTAGATGCTCAATATGTGTAGTGAAGGACAGGATGATGAGCATGGGCATTGAAGTGCAGGATGTTGAGCATGAGATAGGCAAGGCAGAATGCTGAGCATGTGAGATGCAGTCCAGGATGATTAACATGTGCAGTACAGGACAGGATGCAGAGCATGGGCAATGTAGGGCAGGGTGCTGAACATGTGCAGAACAGAGAAAGATGCTGAATATGTGCAGTGCAGGTTAGGTTGCTGAGCACGTGCTGTGCATGGGAGGAAGCTGAGCATGTGCATTGAAAGACAGGGTGCTAAGAATAGACAGTGCTGAGTATAATGTTGAGAACATGCAGTGTAGGGCAGGATACTGAGCATCTGCAGTGTAAAGCATGATGATGAGCATGGGCAGTGCAGGGTAGAATGCTGAGAACATGCAGTAGGAAAGGATGCTGAATATGTGCTGTGCAGGACAGGAAGCTGAGCATAAGCCATGCATGGCAGGATGCTGAGCATTTGCAATGCAGAGAAAGATGCTGAATATGTGCAGTTCAGGGAAGGATGAAGAGCATGGGCAGTGCAGGGCAGGATGCTGAATATGTGCAGTGCAAGGCAGGGTGGTGAATATGTGCATTGCAAGACATAATACTAAGAAGAGGCAGTGAAGGGCTTGATGCTAAGCATATGCAGTGCAGGGCTTGATGCTGAGCATAAGCTGTGCAGTGCAGGATGGTGAACATGTGCAGTGCAGGGTGAGATGCAATGCATGGGCAATGCAGTGCAGGATTCTGGACATGTGCAGTGAAGGACAGGCTGGTGAATATGTGCAGGGCAGGACAGGATGGTGAGCATAAGCCCTGCAGGTCAGGATGCTGAGCCTGGGCAGTGCAGAGCAGTATGTTGAGCATGGGCAGTACAGGGCAAGATGCTGAGCATAGGCAGTGTAGGACAAGATGCTGAGCATGTTCAGTACAGTACATGATGTTGAGCATGTGCAGTGCTGGGCAGGATTCTGTACATGAGCAGTGCAGGATAGGATGTTGAGCATGGGCACTGCAAGGCATGATGCTGAGCTTATGCCAGGTAGGGAATGATGTTGAACATGTGCCTTGCAGGACAGGATGCTGAACATGTGCAGTGCAGCACAGGATGCTTAGCATAGGCAGTGCAGGTCAGGAGGATGAACATGTACAGTGCAGGACAGGATGCTGAATATATGCAGTACAGAACAGGATGATGAGCATGGGCTGTGTAGGGCATGATGCTATGCATGAGCAGTGCAGGGATGGATGCTAATCATATGCAGTAATGGACAGGAAATTGAACATGTGCATTGCAGAACAGGATGATGATCATGTGCAGTGCATGGCAGGATGCTGAGCATGGGTGATGCAGGGTAGGCTGTTGAGCATAGTGAGTGAATAGCTGTATGCTGAACTTGTGAAATGCAGGACAGGATGCTGAGCGTGGGCATTGCAGGGCAGAATTCTGAACATGTGCAGAGAAGGACAGGATGCTGTGCATGGGCAGTGTAGGGCAGGATGCTGAGCATATGCACTTAAGGGCAGGATGCTGAACATGTGTAGTGCAGGACAGGATGCTGAGCATGTGCCATGCAAGGCACCATATGAAACATGTTCATTGCAAGGAAGGATGCTAAGAAAAGGCAGTGAAGGGAATGATGCTGAGCATGTCCTGTGTAGGGCAGAATGCTGAGCCTGTGCATTGCAGGGCAGGATGTTGAGCATGTGCAGTGCAGGACAGGATGCTGAGAATATGAAGTAAAGGGAAGGATGCTGAACATAGGCACATGTCCCTACACTGCATATGCCCTGCAACCTGCCATAAACTACACATGCTCAGCATCATGCCCTGCCCTGCCTATTCTTAGCATCCTGTCTTGCAATGCACATGTTCAGCATCCTCAATGTTACTGTTCCCGCTCAGCACCTTGTCCTGAATTGAACATTCTCCGAATCTTGTCATGCTTTGCAAATATTCAGAATCCTGCACTACACTGCACTTGCTCAGCATCATGCTGTGTACTGCCAATGCTCATCATCATGTCTTGCACTGCCCATGCTCAGCATTGTGCCATGCACTGCTCATGCTCAGCATCCTGTCCTACACTGCACATTTTCAGCATCCATCTCTGCACTGTACATGCTCAAAATCCTGCCCTACACTGCACATGCCCAGCATTTTTCCCTGCACTGTCCATGCTCATCATCCGTCCCTTCTCAACATCATGTCCTGCACAGCACATGTTCAGCATCCTGTTCTGTACTGCACATGCTCATCATACTGCCCTGACTGCACATGCTCAGCATCATGCACTGCATAGCCTATGCTTAGTATCCTGTCCTGCACTGCATATATTCACTTTCCTGTCCTGTACTGTATATGTTCAGCATTCTTCCCTGCACTGCATATGCTCAGCATTCTGCCCTGCACTGCCCATGCTCAGGATCCGGTCCTGCACTGCACATGTTCATCGTCCTGTCCTGCACAGCCCATGCACAATATCCTCTCCTTCACTGCACATAGGCAGTATCCTTCTCTGAACTGCACTTGTTCAGCATCTTGCCCTGCACCACCTAAGATCATTTTCCTGCCCTGCACAGCCCATGCTCAGCATTCAGCCCTGCACAACCCTTGCTCAGCATCCCGACCTAACCTGCACTTGCTCAGCATCATGCCCTGTATTGCCCATGCTCAGCATCATGCCCTGCAATGCCTTGCTCAGCATCCTGTCCTTTACTCTATATTCAGCACCCTATCCTGCACTGCACATGTTCAGCATCACTCCATCCACTGTACATGCTCAGCATACTGCACCGCACTGAAAATGGTCATCATCCTACCTCGTACTGCCAATGCTCAACATCCTGCCATGCACTGTAGATGATCAGAACCCTGCCCCACACTGCCCACGCTCAGCATCCTGTCCTGCAGTGCACATGCTCATCATCTTGCCCTTCACTGCCCATGCTCAGAATCCTGCCATGCCTTGCTTATGCTCAGCATTGTTTTCTGCACTACACATATTTATCATCCTGTCCCGCACTACACATGCTCATCATCCTGCCCTTCACTGCCCATGCTCAGCGTTCTGTACTGCACTGTCCATGCTCAGGATCCTGACCTTCACCACACATATTCATCATCCTGTCCTGCACTGCACATGTTCAGCATCCTTATGTGCACTGCACATACTCAGCATCCTGCCCCACACTGACTATGATCATCACCCTGACTAGCACTGCTCATGCTCAATATCCTGCCAAGCACTGCACATGCTCAGCAGCCTCCCCTGCCCAGTACTGCCCATGCTTAACACCCTCCCCTGCCCTGCACATGCTCAACACCCTGGTTCCTACTGCACATGGTCAGCATCATGCCCTGCACTGCACATGCTCAGCACCCTGCCTTGCAAGCCTAGGCTCAGCATCCTGTTCTGCACTGCACATGCTCATCATCTTGCCCTTTACAGCCCATGCTCAGCATCCTGATGTGCGCTGCTTATGCTCAGCTTTGTGTTCTGCACTTCACACATTCATCATCCTGGCCTGGCAATGCACATGCTCAACATCCTGCTCAGCACTGCACATGCTCAGCATCCTGCCCTGCACTTCCCATGCTCAGCATCATATCCTGCACTGCCCATGCTCAGGACTCCATCCTGCACAGCATATGTTCAGTGTCCTGCCCTGCACTGCCCATGCACAATATCCTGTCCTGAACTGCACAAGTTCAGCATCCTGCCCTGAACTGCACCTGCTCAGCATCTTGCCCTGCACTGCCTATGATCAGCATCCTGCCCTGCACTGCCCTTGCTAAGCATCCTGCCCTGCACTGCCCTTGCTAAGCATCCTTCCCTTCATTGCCCATGCTCAGCCTCCTACCGTGTGCTGTTTATAATGAGCACTGTGTTCTGCAATGCACATATACATCATCCTGTTCTGCACTGCACATGCTCAACATCCTGCCCAGCACTGCACATGCTCAGCATCCTGCCATGTCATGCCCCTGCACAGAATCCTGCACTTGATCAGCATCATGTCTTGCACTGCCCATGCTCAGAATCCTGCTCTGCACTGTCCTTTCTCAGCATCATGCCCTCCACTGCCCATGCTCAGCATCCTTTCCTTCACTGCACATGTTCAGCATCCTGTCTCCACTCCCAATGCTCAGCATCCTGTTCTGCACAGCACATGTACCGCTCTTCCCTGCACTGCACAATTTCAGCATCATGCAATGTACAGCCTATGCTCAGCATCCTGTCCTGCATTGCATATATTCATCTTCCTGTTCTGTGCTGTATATGTTCAGCATGCTTCCCTGCACTGCGAATGCTCAGCATTCTGCCCTACATTGCCCATGCTCAGGGTCCTCTCCTGCACTGCACATGTTCAGCATCATGTCATGAATTTCACTTGCTCAGAATCTTGCCATGCACTTCCTATGATCAGCATTCTGCCCTGCATAGCAAATCCTCAGCATCATGCACTGCACTGCCTATGCTCAACATCCTTTCCTGCACTGCATATATTCAGCTTCCTGTCCTGCGCTGTGCATGTTCAGCATCCTGCCCTACATTGCACATGCTCAGCATCTTTCCCTGCCCTGCCCATGCTCAGGATCAGGTCATGTGTTGCACATGTTCAGCATCCAGACCTGAACTTCACCTGCTCAAAATCTTGACCTGCACTGTGTTTGATCAGCATCTTGCTCTGCACTTCACATGCTCAGCATCTTGTACTGTACTCCCCATGCTCAGCATCCTGACCTTCACTGTACATGATCAGCATCATGCCATGTACTGACCATGCTAAGCATCCTGTCATGTACTGCACATTCTCAGCATCTTGGCCTTCATGCTCATCATCATTCCCTGCAGTGTCCATGTTCAGCATCCTGCCCTGAACTTCCCATGCTCAGCATCATGTCCTGCACTGCACATTTTCATCATCCTGCCCTGCACTGCATATGCTCAGCATCTTGTCCTGCACTACACATGTTCAGCAACCTGCCCTCCACTCCCAATACTTAGCATCCTGTTCTGCACAGCAAATGTTCAGCATCGTGCCCTCCACTCCCAATACCCAGCATCCTGTTCTGCACTGCACATGTTCAGCATCATGCACTGCACAGCCTAGGATCCACATCCTGTCCTGTGATGCATATATTCATCTTCCTGTCCTGCACTGTATAGGCTCAGCATGCTTCCCTGCACTGCACATGCTCAGCATTCTACCCTGCTCTGCCTATGCTTAGGATCATGTCCTACATTGCACATTTTCAGTGTCCTGCCCTGCACTGCCCATGCTCATTTTCCTGTCCTGCACTTCATATGTTCACATCCAGACCTGAACTTCACTTGCTCAACATCTTGCACTGCACTGCACATGTTCAGCATCCTTCCTTGCAATGCACATATAAAGCATCCTACCCCGCACTGACTGTGGTCATCATCCTGCCTCACGCTGCGCATGCTCAGCATCCTGCCACTGCCAATGCTCAAACTCCTGTCCTGCCATGCAAATGTTCAACATCCTATCCTGCCTTGCACATGTTCAGCATCATGCCCTGCACTGCACATGCTCAGCATCCTGCTTTGCAATGCCTAAACTCAGCATCTTGTCCTGCACTGCATATGCTCATCATCTTGCCCTTCACTGTTCATGCTCAGCATCCTGCTGAGCTGCTTATACTCAGCACTGTGTTCTGCAATGCACATATTTAGCATCCTTTCCTGCACTGCACATGCTCACCATCCTGCACAGCACTTAAACATGCTCAGCATTCTGCCCTGCAGTGCTCATGCACAGAATCCTGACACAAACAGAACTTACGCAGCATCATGTCCTGTACTGTCCATGCTCAGAATTCTGCTCTGCACTGCCTTTGCTCAGCAACATGCCCGGCACTTCCCATGCTCAGCATTGTGTCCTGCACTACATATTTTCCGCATCCTGCCCTGCACTGCACATGTGCAACATCTTTTCCTGACTACACATGTTCAGCATCCTGTTCTGCACTGCACATGCTCAGCATGCTGCCCTGAACTGCACAGCCTCAGCATCATGCACTGTATAGCCCATGCTCAGTATCCTGTTCTGCACTGCACATGTTCAGCATCCAGACCTGAACTTCACTTGTTCAACATCTTGCCCTGCACTGCATATGATCGGCATCCTTCCCTTCATTGCACATGATTAGCATTTTGCCATGCCCTGTCCATGCTCAGGATCCTGTCCTGCACTGCACATGTTCAGCATCCAGACCTGAACTTCTCCTGCTTAACATCTTGCCCTGCACTGCATATGATCAGCATCCTGCATGCACTGCACATGATCTGCATCATGCCCTGTACTGCACATGCTCAGCATCCTGTCCTGTACTGCACATGCTCAGCATTGTGCCCTTCACTGCCCATGCTCAGCATCCTGCCCTATCCTGCCCATGCTCAGAATCCTGCCCTGAACTGCTTATGCTCAGCATCCTTGCCTGCACTGAACATAATCATCATCCTGTCCTGCACTGAACATGTTCAACATCCTTCCGTGCACTGCACATGCTCAGCATCCTACCCCGCATTGACTATGGTCATCATCCTGCCTTGCACTGCACATCCACAACATCTTGCCCTGCCATGCACATGCTCCACATCCTGTCCTGCACTACACATGTTCAGCATCATGCTCCACACTGCACATGCTCAGCATCCTGCCCTGCAATGCCTAGACTCAGGATCCTGTCCTGCACTGAACATGCTCTTCATCTTGCCCTTTACTGCCCATGCTCAGCATCTTGCCATGCGCTGATTATGCTCAGCATTGTGTACTGCACTGCACATATTCATCATCCTGCCCTGCACAGCACTTGCTCAGCACCCTAGCCTGCACTGCACATGCGCAGCATCCTAGCCTGCACTGCACACCATCAGCATCATGCACTGCACAGCCTATGCCCAGCATCCTGTTCTGCACTGCATATATTCATCTTCCTGTCCTGTGCCACACATGTTCAACATCTTGACCTGCAAAATATATGCATACTTCCCTGCACCCCCCATGACCAGCATCCTGTCCTGCACTGCACATGCTTAACATCATGCCCTGCACTGCTGATGCTCAGCATTCTGCCTTGCAATGCCTAGACTCAGTATCCTGTCCTGCACTGCACATGCTCTTCATCTTGCCCTTCACTGCCCATGCTCAGCATCCTGCTATGCGCTGCTTATGCTCTGCATTGTGTTCTGCACTGCACATATTCATCATCCTGCCCTGCACAGTATATGCTCAGCATCCTAGCCTGCTCTGCACACTCTCAGCATCATGCACTGCACAGCCTATGCCCAGTATCTTGTTCTGTACTGGATATATTCATCTTCCTGCCCTCTGCTGTATATATTCAGCGTGCTTCCCTGCACTGCACATGCTCAGCATTCTGGCTAGCACTGCCCATGCTCAGTGTCCTGTCTTGCACTGCACATGTCCAGCATCCAGCCCTGCACAGACTATGCTCAATATCCTGTCCTTCACTACACATGTTCAGCTTCCTGCCCTGAATTGCACTTGCTCAGTATCCTGCCCTATACTGCCAATAATCAGCATCCTGCCCTGCCCATCAAATGCTCAGCATCATGTACTGCACTGCCTAAACTCAGCATCCTGTCCTGGACTGCATATATTCAGTTTCTTATTCTGCACTGTGCATGTTCAGCATCCTGCCTTCATTGCACATGCTCAGAACACTACCCTGCCCTGCCCATGCTCAGGATCCTGTCCTGCATTGCACATGTTCAGCATCCAGACCTGAACTTTACTTGCTCAACATCTTGCCCTGCACTGCATATGATCAGCATACTGCCCTGAACTGCACGTGCTCAGCATCCCTACGTGCACTGCACATGATCAGCTTCATGCCATGTACTGACCATAGTTAGCATCTTGCTCTTCCCTACAGATGCTCAGCATCTTGCCATGCACTGCACAGGCTCAGCATACTATCCTGTACTCCACATGTTCAACAACCTGATCTGCATTTCCAATGCTCAGTACCCTGTTCTGCACTGCACATGATCAGCATCATGTCCTGCAGTGCCCATGATCATCATTCTGTCTTCTTATACACATGTTCAACATTCTGCCCTGGACTCCCAATGATCAGAATCCTGTTCAGGACACCACATGTTCAGCATCCTGTTCTGCACTGCACATGCTCAGCATCCTACCTTGCACTGCACAGCCTATGCTCAGCATACTGTCTTGTGCTGCATATATTCATCTTCATGTCCTGTGCTGTATATATTCACCATGCTTCCCTGCACTGCACATGCTCAGCATTCTGCCCTGCACTGCCCATGCTCAGGATCCTTTCCTGCACTGCCCATGTTCAGCATCCTGCCCTGCAGAGCCCATGCTCAATATCCTGTCTTTCACTGCACATGTTCAGCTTCCTGCCCTGCATTGCACTTGCTCAGTATGTTGCCCTGCACTGCCTATGATCAGCATCCTGCCCTGCACAGCAAATGATCAGCATCATGAACTGCACTGCCGATGCTCAGTCAGCATCCTTCCTGCACTGCATATATTCAGATTCCTTTCCTGCATTATGCATGTTCAGCATCCTGTCCTTCATTGCACATGTTCAGCATCCTGCCCTGCTCTACCCATGCTCAGGATCCTGTTCTGCACTGCATAAGTTCATTATACAGACCTGAATTTCCCTTATTGAACATCTTGCCATGCTCTGCATATGATCAGCATCCTGCCCTGCATATGCTCAATGTCCAGCACTGCACTGCCCATTCTCAGTATTCTGCCATGCACTGCACATGCTCAGCATCCTGCCCCACACTGACTATGGTCATCCTGCCTCAGACTGCCCATGCTCAACATCCTGCCCTGCCTTGCACATGCTCAACACCCTTCCCTGCATAGCAAATGCTCAGCACCATGCACTGCACAGCAAATGCTTAGCATTATGCCTTGCACTTCCCATGCTCAGCATCCTGTTCTGCACTGCTCATGCTCAGCATCCCATCCTTCAATGCACATGATCAGCATCCTGTCCAGCACTGTACATATTCAGCATCTTTCCCTACACTTCCCGTGATCAGCATCCAGGACTGCACTACACATATCCAGCATCTTTCTGTACACTGCCCATGATCAGCATCAAGTCCTGCACTACACATGTTCAACATCCTGTTCTGCATTGCACTTGCTCAGCATCATGCCCAGCACTGCCCTTGCTTAGCAGTATTTCCTGCACTGTCAATGCTCAGCACCATACTCTGCACTGCTCATGCTCAACATCATGTCTTGTAATGCCTATCCTCAGCATACTGTCCTGCACTGCAAACGTTCATCATACTGCCATACAGTGCAAATGCTCAGCATATGTCCCTACAATGAACAAGCTCAACATCAATCTCTAAACTGTCTATTATGTCTTAGAATGCACATATTCAGGCCCCTGCCCTGCACCACACATGCTCTGCATCCTGCCCTGCACTTCCCATACTCAGCATTCTACCGTGCCCTGCACTTGTTCAGTATATTTCCCTGCACTACTTATGCTCAGTATCCTGCCATGCATTACCCATGATCAGCAACCAGTCATGCACTGCACATGTTCAGCATCCTGCCCTGCAGTGCCCATACTCAGCATCCTGTCCTGCACTGCTTATTCTCAACATGCTCTCCTCACTTCACATATTCGGCATCCTGTGCTGCACTGCACATTGTCAGCATCCTGTCTTGCATTGCACATGTCCAGTATCCTGCCCTGCACAGTACATACACAGTATCCTCTTCAGCACTCCACATGCTCAGTATCCTGCCCTTCACTGCACACTCTTAGCATCATGCACTGCACTGCTTATGCTCAGCATCTTGTCTTGCACTGCACATATGCAGCTTCCTGAGCTGAACTATATATGTTCAGCATCCTGCACTGCAGTGCACATGTTCATCATACTGCTCTGCACTACCCATGCACAAGATCCTGCCCTGCACTGCACATGCTCTGCATCCTGCCCTACACTGCAAGTTCTCATCATCATGCCCTGCACTGCACATGATCAGCAACCTGCCATGATACCACATGCTCAGCATCATACCCTGCACTGCCCTTGCTCAGCATACTGTGCTGCAATTCCCATGTTCAACATCTTGCTGTGCTCTGCCCATGCTCAGCAACCTGTCCTGCACTGCAGATGTTCATCATACTTCCATGCACTGCACATGCTCCGCATCCTGTCCTGCACTGCACATGTTCATCATGCTGCCCTGAACTGCACATGCTTAGCATCCTGTACTACAGTGAACAAGTTCAGCATCATGCCCTGCACTACCTATGACCATCATCTTTCCCTGCACTGCACATGATCAGCATCATGCCCTGTACTGCCCATGCTCAGCATCTTGTCCTGTATTACACTTGTAGAACATCTTGCTCTGCACTGCCCATGCACATTATCCTTCCCTGCACTGCACATATTCAGCATCCTGTCCTGTACTGCACATGTTTAGCATCCTTCTGTGGACTCCACATGCTCAGCACTGTGTCCTGTACTCCATATGTTCAGCATACTGCACTACACACCCCATGCATGGCACCCTGTCCTGCAGTGCACATGCTCAGCATCGTACCCTACACTGCCCATTCTCAAGATCAAGGGCAGTACAGGAAAGGATCCTGAGCATTGACAGTGCAGGGCATGGTGGTGAGCACGTACAATGCAGGGAAATATGCTGAACATGTGCCATGCAGGAGAGGATATGCATATGCATTGCAGGACAGGATGCTCAATGTGTGCAGTACATGACAGGATGCTGAGCATGAGCAGTGCATGGCAGGGTGGTGAGTATATGCAGTAAATGGCAGGAAGTTGATCGTGTGCAGTGCAGGACAGGATACTGAGCATGGGCACTACTGGGCACACTGCTGAGCATGGGCAGTGCAGGTAAGAATGATGAGCATGGGCAGTTCTGGGCAGGATGCTAACAATATGTAGTGCAGGGCAGGATGCTGAACATGTTCAGTGCAGGACAGGAAGCTGAGTATATACAATGCATCACAGGATGCAGAGAATTGGAAGTGTAGGTCAAGATTCTGAACGTGTGCAGTGCAGGACAGGATGCCTACCATGGGCAGGGCAGGGCACAATCCTGAGCATGGGCAATACAGGGCAGGATGCTGGATATGTCCAGTGAAGGACAGGATTATGAGCATAGGCAGTGCAGGGCAGGATGCTGATCTTGTGCAGTGATAAAGAATGCAGACAATGGGCTTTGCACAGCATGGTGCAGAGCATATGCAGTGCAGGTAAATATGCTGAACATGAGCCATGCAGGACAGGATTCTGAGCATGTGAATTGTAGGACTGGATCCTGAGCATGCGCTGTTAAGGGCAGGAGGCTGAACATGAGGAGTGAAGGACAGGATGCTGAGCATGAGCAATGCCATAGAGGATGCAAAGACTGGCCAGTGCAGGGCAAGATGCTGAGCATGTGCCATGCAGGAAAGGATGCTGAGCATGGACAATGCAGGTCAGGATGCTGAGAATGTGCATACAGGCAGAGTGCTGAGCATGGGATTTGCAGAGCCAGATGCTGGAAATGTGCAGTGCAGTGTAGGAAGAAGAGCATTGGAAGTGCCTGGCAGGCTGTTGAGTATGTGCAATGTAGGGCAGGATGCTGAGCATGTGCAGTGCAGGGCAGGATGCTCAACATGTGCAGCACAGGACAGGATGCTGAGCATAGGCAGTGCAGGACAGGATTCTGAGAATGTGCAGTGCAGGACAAGTCATTGAAGCTGGGCACTGCAGGGAAGAATGCTGGACATGTGCAGTGCATGACAGGATACTGCGCATAGGCAATGCAGATCAAGATGCTGGGCAAGTACAGTGCAGGGCAAGATTCTGAACATGTGCAGTATAGGATTGGATGCTGACAATGGGCAGTGAAGGGCAAGATGCTGAGCAAGGGTAATGCAGGGCAGGATGCTGAACATGGCCAGAGCAGGGTAGGATGCTGAACATGTGCAGTGCAGGACAGGATGGTGAGCATTGTCATTGGAGGGTAGGATGCTTAGCATGTGCAGTGTAGGGAAAGATGCTGAATATGTGCAGTGTAGGGTAAGATGGAGAGCATAAGCAGTACAGGGCAGCATGCTGAGTATGTGCTCTGCAAGGCAGTGTGTTAATGTGTGCATTGCAAGACAGGATATTAAAATTGGCAATTCAGGGCAGGATGCTGAACACGTGCAGTGCAGGGCAGGATGATGGACATAGGCAGTGTGGGTCAAGATGCTGAGTAAGTGCAGTGCATGACAGGATTCTGAACATGTGCAGTGCAGGACAGGATGCAGAGCATGGGCAGTGCAGAGCACAATGCTGAACATGAGCATTGCAGGGTATTATGCAAAAATTGGGCAGTGCAAGGCAAGATGCTGAACATGAGCACTGCAGGTTAGGATGCAAATAGTTTGAAGTCATTGCAGTATGCTGAACATGGGCAGTTGAGGGCAGGATGCTTGACATGTGCAGTGCAGCACAGGATGCTGAGAATGGGCAGTGCATTGCAAGATAGTAAGAATAGGCAGTGCAAAGCACATGCCAAGCATGAGCACTGCCTAGTAGGATGCAAAGCCTGGGCAGTGCAGGGCAGGATGCAGAGGATGGGCAATGCAGGGCAAAGTGCTGAACATGTGCAGTGAATGAAAGGATGCTGAGCATAGTCAGTGCAGTGTAGGAAGCTCATAATGTGCAATACAGGGAAATATGCTGAATATGTACAGTGTAGAGTAGGATCCTGAGCAAAGGCAGTGCAGGGCAGGATGCTGAGTATGTGCAGTTGATGGCACGGTTCTGATCATGTGCATTTCAGGACAGCATACTGATATGTGCAGTGCCGGACATGATGCTGAGCATGAACTGTGCAACACAGGATGTTGAACATGTGAAGTGCAGGAAGAGGATGCTGAATACATGCAGTGCAAGTCAGGATGCTGAGCAGGAGCAGTACAGGGCAGAATGCTGAGCATATGCAGTAATGAGGATGCTGAATATATGCAGTGCATGACGGGATGCTGAGCATGTGCCGTGCATGGTAAGATGCTGTTCATGGGCAGCACAGAGCAGGATGCTGAGCATATGCATTAAAGGGCAGGATGCTGAACATGTGCAGTGCAGGGCTGTGTGCTGAACATGTGCATTGCAAGGCAGGATGGTAAGAATATACAGTGCAGGACATGATGCTGAGCATGTGGGGTGTGAACAGGTTACTGAGCATGTGCATTATAGGAAAGGATGGTGAGCATGTGCAGTGCAGGACAGTATGCTGAGCATGGGCAGTGCAGGGCATGATGCTGAGAACATGCAGTGTAAGGCAGGATTCTGAGTACGAGCAATGCAGGGAATGTTACTGAGCATATGCAGTGCAGGTCAGGATGCCAAACATGGGCAGTGATGGACAGGATGCTGAGCATATTCAGTGCAGGGCAAGGTGCTGAGCATGTGTTGTGCAGGTAAATATGCTGAACATGTGCCATGCAGGACAGGATGCTGACCATGAGATGTGCAGGGCAGGTTGCTGAACATGTGAAGTGCAGGGCAGGATGCCGAATATGTGAAGTGTAGGAAAGGATGCGGAACATGGGCAATGCAGTGTAGGATGATTAGTATATGCACTGCAGGGAAAGATGCTGAATATCTGCAGAGCAGGACAAGATGATGAGCATAGATATTGCAGGACAGGATGCTAAGCATGTGCAGTACATGACAGAGTGCTGATCATGTGCATTGTAGAACAGGATGATGAATATGTGAGTATAGGACAGGATGCTGAACATGAGCTGTGTAGGGCAGGATGCTGAACATGTGAAGTGCAGGACAGGATGCTGAATATATGCAGTGCAGGACCGGTGGTGAGCATGAGCAGTGCAGGTCAGGATGCTGAGCATGGGCAGTGCAGGGTAAGATGCTGAACATGTGCATTGCAACACAGGATGCTAAGAATAGGGAGTGTATGGCATGATGATGAACATGTGCATTGCAAAGTACAATGCTGAGAATGGGCAGTACAGGGCACGGTGCTGAGTAGGTGCAGTGCACGGCATGGTGCTGATCATTTGTGGTGCAGTACAGCATGCTGAACATGTGCAGTTAAGGACAGGATGCTGAGCATGGGAGGTGCTGGGCAGGATGATGAACGTGTGCAGAAAAGGGCATGATGCTGAGCATGGGCAGTGCAGGATAAGATGCAGAGACTGAGCACTGCAAGGCAGGATGATGAGCATGTGCAGTGCAGGGCAGGATGCTGATCATAGGCAGTGCATGGCAAGATGCTGAGTAAGTTCCATGCAGGGCTGGCTGCTGAACATGTGCAGTGCAGACAGGATGTTGAACATGTGCAGTGCAGGACAGGATGCTGAGCATGGGAAGTGAGGAGCAGAATGCTGAGGATGAGCAATGCAGGGCAGAGTGCTGAACATATACAATGCAGAACAGGATGATGAGCATGAAGATTGTAGAGCAGGATGCTGAATATGTGCAGTGCAGCACAGGATGATGAGCATAGGAAGGGCAGGGCAGGAGGCTGAGCATATGCAGTGCAGGACAGGTTGCTGAGCATGTGCAGTGTATGGCAGGTTGCTGAATATCTGCAGTGCAAGACAGGATTCTGAGCATAGGCCATGCAAGGCAGAACACTGAGCATTTGCAGTGAATGGAAAGATCCTGAATATGTGCAGTGCATGGTAGGATCTTGAGCATGGCCAGTACAGGTCAGGATACTGAGTATGTGCAGTGCAAGGCATTGTGCTGAACATGTGCGTTGCAAGGCAGTATATTAAGAATAGGCAGTGCAGGGCATGATGCAGAGCATGTGCTGTGTAGAGCGGGATGCTGAGAATGTGCAGTACAGGGCATGATGCTGAACATGTACAGTGCAGGACAGGATGCTGAATATGCGCAGTGTAGGACAGGATGCTGAGCATAGCCAGTGCAGTGCAGGATGCTGCTCATAGGCAGTGCAGGACAACATGCTGAGCATAGACTGTATTGATCATGATGCTGAGCATGGGCAGTGAAGGGCAGGAAGCTGAGCACATGCATTGCAGGCAAGATTGATGAGCATGAGAACTGCAGAGCAGGATGCAAAGACTGGGCAGTGCAAGGCAAGATGCTGAGCATGTGAAGTGCAGGGCAGGATGCTGAACATGTGCAGTGCAGGAAGGGATGCTGAGCATGGGCAGTGCGAGGTATGATGCTTAGCATGTGCAGTGCAGGGAAAGATGCTGAATATGTGCAGTGAAGGGTAAGATCCTGAGTAAAGGCAGTGCAGGACAGGATGCTGAGTATGTGCAGTCTAAGACAGGGTGCTGAACATGTGCATTGCAAGACAGGATACTAAGAATCGGTAGTCCAGTGCATGATTATGAGCATATGCAGTGTAGAGCAGGATGCTGAGAATGTGCAGTGCAGTACAAGATGCTTAACATGTGCAGTGTAGTACAGGATGTTGATTATGTGCAGTGCAGGGCAGAATGCTGAGCATGGGAAGTGCAGGGCAGGATGCTGAGAATGTGCAGTGCAGTACAGGATGCTTAACATGTGCAGTGTAGTACAGGATGCTGATTATGTGCAGTGCAGGGCAGGATGCTGAACAAGTGCCTAGCAGGACAGGATGATAGGCATATGCAGTGCAGAAGAGGATGTTGATCATGTGCAGTACAGGACAGAATGCTGAGCATTGGGATTGTAGGGTGGGATACTGAACATGTGCACTGCAGGGCATGATGCTGAGCATGGGCAGTCTAGGGGGGATGCTAACCCTATGCATTGCAGGTAAGGATGCTGAACATGTTCATTGCTGGACAGAATGCTGAGCATATGCAGTGCAGCACAGGATGCTAAGCATAAGCACTACTGGGTAGAATGCAAAGACTGGGCAATGCAGAGCAAGATGCTGAGCATGTTCACTGAAGGGCAGGATGCTGATAAAGTGCAGGACAAAATGCTGAGCATGGGCAGTGCATGGCAGGATGCTGAGTATGGGCAGTGCAGGGCAGGATGCTGAACATATGCCAAGCAGGACAGGTGCTGTGCATGTGCAGGGAAGAAGAGGATGTTGAACATGGGGAGTGTCAGGCAGAATGTTGAACATGTGTAGTGCAAGGCGGGGGCTGAACATGTGCATTGCTAGACAGAATACTAAAAATAGGTAGTGCAGTGCATGTTGAAGAGCATGTGCAGGGTAGAGCGGATGCTGAGAATGTGCAGGGCAGTGCAGGATGCTCAACATGTGCAGTGCAGGAGGGGATGCTGAGCATGTGCAGTGCAGTACAGGATGCTGAGCATGTGCAGTGCAGAAAATGATGCTGAACATGTGCAGTATAGGAAAGGATGCTGAGCATGTGGACTGTAGGGCAGAATGCTGAACATGTGCAGTTTAGGACATGATATTGATCATATGCAGTGCAACACAGGTTGCAGAGCATGGGCAGTGCAGTACAGGATGCTGAGCATGTCCAGTGCAGGGCAAGGTGATGATCTTGTGATTTGAAGGACAGGATGCTGAATATGTGCAGGGCAGGACTGAATGCTGGGCATGGGCACTGCAGGGCAGGATGCTTGAAATGTGATTGCAGGTCAGGATGATGACTATGGGCAGTGCAGGTCAGGATGTTGAGCATGTGCAGTGCATGGCAGGATGCTGGTGATAGACAGGGCAGGACAATATGCTGAGCATAGGCTGTGTTGATCAGGATGCTGAGCATGGGCAGTACAGGGCAGGATTCTAAGCATGTTAAGTGCAGGACAGGATGCTGAGCATGTGCAGTGCAGGGCAGGAGGTTTATCATGGGCAGTGCAGGCAGGATCCTAACAATATGATATGCAGGGCAGGATGATGAACATGTTCAGTGCAGGACAGGACGCTGAGCATATTCAGTGCACTGCAGGATGCTGAGAATGGGTAGTGCATGGCATGATGCTGAGCATGTGCATTGTAGGACAGGATGCTAAGCATGTGCAGTGAAGGATAGGATGCTGTGCATGGGCAGTGCAGGGCAGGATACTGAGAATATGAAGTAAAGGGCAGGATATTGAACATATGCAGTGAAGGACAGGATGCTGAGCATAAGCAGTGCAGGGCAAAATGCTGGATAAGTGCTGCACAGGATAGGATGTTGAGCATAGGCAGTGCAGGGCAGAATGCTGAGCATAGACACTGCAGGGCAGGATACTGAGCATGGGCAGTGAAGGGCAGGATGCTGAGCAAGTGCAGTGTACAACAGGATGCTTAACATGTGCAATACAGAGCATGATGGTGACAATGTGCAGTGCAGGAAAGGTTGCTGAGCATGTGCAGTGTAAGGCATGATGCTGAGAATGTGCAGTGCAGGGCTGAATGCTCAACATGTGCAGTTCAGGAGAAGATGATGTGTGTTGGTGGTTTAGGGCAGGGGGTGGAACATGTATATTTCAGGACATGATGTTGAATATGTGCAGTGATTTACAGGATGCTGAGCATGAGCAGGGCAAGGCATGGTGCTGAGCATGTGAACTTCAGGTAAATACGCTAAACATGTGCCATGCAAAACAGGATGCTGAGCATGTTCTTTGCAGGACAGGATGCTGAATATGTGCAGTGCAGGATAGGATGCTGAGCATGAGCTGTGCAGGGTAGGATCCTGAATATGTGAAGTGCAGGACAGGATGCTGAATAAGTGCAGTGCAAGGCAGGATATTGACCATGGGCAGTGTAGGGGTGGATGCTGAGCAAGTGCAGTGCAGGTCAAGATGCTGAGCATGTGCAGTGCAGGGCAGGATGTGGAACATGTGCAGAGCATGGGAAAATGTTTAACATGTGCATTTAGGGTAGGATGCTTAGCATGGGCAGTAAAGGGCAGGGTGCTGAATAGGGCATTGCAACACAGGATGCTAAGAATAGGCAGTGCATGTCATGATGCTGGGCATGTGCAGTACAGGGCAGGATGCTGAATATGGGCAGTGCAGGACAGGATGCCGAATATGTGCAGTGAAGAAGAGGATGTTGAGCATAGGCAGATCAGGACAGGATGCTGAGCATGAGTACTGCAGGCTAGAATGCAAAGACTGGCACTGCAGGGCAATATGCTGAGGAAGTGCAGTGCAGGGCAGGATGCTGAACATGTGCAGTGAAGAATAGGATGTTGAGCATGGGCAATGCAGGGCACAATGCTGAGTATGAGCACTTCAGGGTAGAATGCAAAGACTGGGCATGGCAGCAAAAGTGGCTGAGCATGTGCAGCGCAGTCCAGGATGCTTAAAATGTGAAGTGCAGGACAGGATGCTGAGCATGGGCTGTGCAGGGAAGGATGCTGGACATGTGCATTGCAGGACTGGATGATGAGCGTGCAGGGTAGGGCAGGATGCTTAACATGTGCAGTGCAGAACAGGATGCTGAGCATGTGCAGTACAGGGCAAGATGCTGATCGTGTGCACAGCAGGGAGAGATGATGAATACGAGCAATGCAGGTTAAGATGCTACGCACAGGCAGTGCAGGACAGGAGGCTGAGCATGTGTACTGCAGGACATTATGCTAAGAATAGGCAGTACAGGACATTATGCTCAGCATGTGCTGTGCTTGTCTGGATGCTGTGCATGGGCAGTAAAAGACAGGATGCTGAGCATATGCAGTAAAGGGAATGATGCTGAACATGTGCATTGCAGGACAGGATGATGAGCATGGGCAGTGCAGGGCATGATACTTAACATGTTCAGAGCAGGACAGGATGTTGAGAATGTGCAGTGCAGAACAGGATGCTGAGCATGTGCAGTGCAGAACAGGATGCTGATCATGTGCACTGCATGGCAGTATGATGAACATGAGCAGTTCAGGGCAGGATGCTGAACAAGTGCAGTGCAGTGCAGAATGCTGAAAATGTGCAGTGAAGGACAGGATGCCCAGCATGGCAGTGCAGGGCATGATGCTGAGCATAATCACTTCAGGGTAGGATGCAAAGACTTGCCAGTGCAGGACAAAATGCTGATGATGTGCAGTGCATGGCAAGATGCTGTGCATGTGCAATGCAGACAGAGTGCTGAACATTTGCAGTGCATCACTGGATGCTAAGCATGGGGATTGTAGGGCAGGATGCAGAGCATGTGCAGTGCTGGGCAGGATGCTGAGCATGGGAAGTGTAGGGCAGTATGCTAGAAATGTGCAGTGAAGGGAAAGATGCTGAATATGTGCAGTGCAGGACAGGATGATGAGCATAGGCAGTGAAGGTCAGGAAGCTGAGCATGAGCAGTACAGGGAAGGATGCAGTGCAAAGGATGCTGTACATGTGCAGTGCACACAAGATGATGAGCATAGGCAATTCAGGTCAAGACGCTGAGCAAGTGCAGTGCAGAGCAGATTCTGAACATGTGCAGTACAGGACAAATGCTGACCATGGGGAGTGGAAGGCATGGTGCTGAGCAAGTGCAGTGCAGGGCAGGATGCTTAACATGTGCAGTGCAGGACAGAATGCTGACCATTTGCAGTGTGGGGAAGGATGCAGAACATGTGCAGTGCATGAACGGATGCTGAGCATAGTCAGTGCATGGCAGGTTGCTGTGCATGGGCAGTTCAGGACAGGATGCTGAGCACATGCAGTAAATGGCAGCAGGACAGGATGCTGAATATGTGCAGTGCAGGACAGGAAAATGAGCATAGACAGTGCAGCACAATATGCTGATCATGTGCAGTGCAGGACAGGATGTGTAGCATGGGCAGTGTAGAGCAAGATGTTGAGCATATTTATCATGGGCAGCTCTGGGCAAAATACTGAGCATGGGCAGTGCAGGTAAAGGTGCTGAGCATGGGCAGTGCTGGGCAGGATGCTAACCATATGCACTGTAGGGCAGGATGCTGAACAAATTCAGTACAGGACAGGATGCTGAGCATATGCAGTGCAGGACTGGTTGCTGAGGATGGGCAGTGCAGAACATGATGCTGAGCATGTTCAGTGCAGAGAAATATGCTGAACATGTGCCATGCAGGACAGGATGCTGAGCCTGTTCATTGCACGACAGGATGGTGAGCATGTTAGTGCATGGCAGGGTGCAGGTCATGTGCATTGCAGAAATGGATGCTGAATATGTGCAGTGAAGGACAGGATGTTGAGCATGTGTATTGCAGGGAAGGATGCTGAGCATGTTCAGGTAATGACAAGATGCTAAGCATATGCAGTACATGGCAGGATACTGTGCATGGACAGTGCAGGACAGAATGTTGAACATGTACAAGGCAGAATAGTATGTTGAGCATGTGCAGTGCAGTGCAGGATGCTGATCATGGGCAAGGCAGGGCAGAATGTTGAACATGTGCAGTGCAGAACAGGATGTTGAGCATGTGCAGTGCAAGGCAGGGTGCTGAATATGTGCAGTGCAGGACAGGATGCTGAATATGTGCAGTGTAGTACAGGAGAATGAGCATAAGCAATGCAGTGCAAGATGCAATTCATATGCAGTGCAGGACAGGATGCGTAGCATGGGCAGTGCAGAGCAAGATGTTGAGCCTGTGCAGTCCAGATCAGGATGCTACACATGGGCAGGTCTGGGCATGATTCTGAGCATGGGAAGTGCAGGTAAGGATGCTGAGCATGGGCAGTGCTGGGCAGGATGCTAATCATATGCAGTGTAGGGCAGGATGCTGAACATGTTCAGTACAGGACAGGATGCTAAGCATGGGCAGTGCAGGACAGGATGCAGAGCATGGGAAGTGAAGGGCACGATGCTGAGCAAGGGCAGAGCAGGGCAGGATGCTAGATATGCCCAGTGCAGGACAGGATGTTTAGCATAGGCAGGACAGGGCAGGATGCTGAGCATGGACAGTGTAGGGCAAGATGCTGAGCATGTGCCATGCAGGACAGGATGCTGAGCATGTTTATTGCACAACAGGATGATGAGCATGTGCAGTGCATGGCAGGGTGCTGATCATGTGCATTGCAGGACAGGATGCTGAATATGTGCAGTGCAGGACAAGATGCTGAGCAGGAGCTCTTCAGGACAAGATGCTGAACATTTGAAGTGCAGGACAAGATGCTAAATATGTGCAGTGGGGGAAAGGATTCTGAGCATGGGCAGTGCAAGGCAGTATGCTCACAATGGCGAATGCAGGGCAGGATGCTGAGCATGGGCAGTGTAGGGTGGTATGTTGGATATGGGCACTGCAGGGAAATATGTTGAATATGTGCAGTGCCACAGAGGAGGATGAGCATAGGCAGTGCAGGTCAGGATGCTGAGCATGTGCAGTGCAGAACAGGATGCTGAGCATGTGCACTTCAGGGCAGCATGATGAACATGAGAAGTTCAGGGCAGGATCCTGTTCATAGGCAGTTCAGGGCAAGATGATGAACAAGTGCAGTGCAGTGCAGAATGCTGAAAATTTGAAGTGAAGGACAGGATGCTCAGCATGGCAGTGCAGGGCACGATGATGAGCATGATCACTTCAGGGTAGGATGCAAAGACTTGCCAGTGTAGGGCAAAATGCTGAAGATGTGCAGTGCATGGCAAGATGCTGTGCATGTGCAATGCAGACAGAGTCCTGAACCTATGCAGTGCATCACTGGATGCTGAGCATGGGGATTGTAAGGCATGATGCTGAGCATGTGTAGTGTAGGGCAGGATGCTGTATATATGCAGTGCAAGACAGGATGCTGAGGATTTGCAGTGAACAGAAAGATGCTGAATATGTGCAATGCATGTTAGGATCCTAAGCATGTGCAATGCAAGGCAGGACGCTTAGTAAGTGCAGTGCAAGGAAAGGTGCTGAACATGTGCATTGCAAGAAAAGATACTAATAATAGGCGGTGCAGAGCATGATGCAGAGAATGTGCTGTGCAGGGAATGATGCTGAGCCTGTACAGTGCAGGGCAGGATGTTGAACATGTACTATGAAGGAAAGGATTCTGAATATGTGCAGTTCAGGACAGGATGCTGAGCATAGGCAGTGCAGTGCTGGATGCTGAGCATGTGCACTGCAGGGCAATATGCTGTCCCTGTGCAGTTCAAGGCAGGATGCTGAACATGTGCAGTGCAGGACAGGATGCTGAGCATAGGCAGTGCAGGGCATGACGCTGAGCATGTGCAGTGCAGGGAAAGATGCTGAACATGCGCAGTGCATCGCAGGATGCTGAGCATGTGCAGAGCAGGAAAGGATGCTGAGCATGGGCCATGCTAGGCAGGATGCTGAACATATGCAGTGCAGGACATGATGCTGAGCATGTGCTGTGAGATGCAAGATGCTGAGCACGTGCAGTGCATGGAAGTATGCTAAGCACGTGCTTTGCAAGACAGGATGCTGTGCATAGGCTGGGCAGGGCAAGATGCTGTACCTCAGCATAGCTGGATAGGATGCTGAGCATGGGCAGTGCAGGTAAGGATGCTAACCATACGCAGTGCAGGGCAGGATGCTAAAATTTCTCAGTGCAGGCCAAGATGCTGAGAGGGGTCAGTGCAGGGCAGAATGTTGAGCATGTGCAGTGCAGGGCAGGATGCTAATCATAGGCAATACATGGCAATATGCTAGGGAATTGCAGTTTAGGGCAGGATGATGAACATGTGCAGCGCAGGGCATGACACTGAGCATGAGCACTTCAGGGTAGGATGCACAGGCTGCGTAGTGCAGGGCAAGATATTGAACATGTGCAGCATGGTAGGATGCTGAACATGTACAATGCAGAACAGGATGCTGAAATGGGCAGTGCAGTGCAGGATGCTGAGCATGGGGAGTGCAGGGCAAGATGCTGTAGATGTGTATAGCAGTCCAAGATACTGAGAATGTGCAGTGCAGAAAAGGATGCTGAACATGTGCAGTGCAAGACAAGATGCTGAGCATGGGAAGTATATGGCAGGATGCTGAGTGTGTGCAGTGCAAGGCAGGGTGCTGAACATGTACATTGCATGTCAAGATACTAATAATAGACAGTGCAGGGCATATCGCAGAGCATGTGCAGTTCAAATCAGAATGCTGAGCATGGGCAGTTTAGGGCACGATGATGATCAAAGGTAGTGCAGGGAAAATTCTGAGCATGTGCAGTGCATTGCAGGATGCTGAACATGGGCAGTGCAGAACAAGATGCTAAACATGTGCAGTGAAGGAAAGGAGGCTGAGCATGAAGCATGCAGGGCAGGATGATGAACATGTTTAGTGCAAGACAGGATGCTGAGCATAGGCAGTACAGGGCAAGATGCTGAGCATGAGCAGTGCAGGGAAGAATGCTGAACATGGGCAGTGCATCATAGAAAGCTGTGCATGTGCAATGCAGGCAGGATGCTGAACATGTGCAGTGCAGGAAAGGATGCTGAGCATGTGCATTGTAGGGCAGGAAGCTAAGCATGTGCAATGCAGGACAGGATGCAAAGCATGGGCAATGTAGGGCAGGATACTGAACGTTCATGTGCAGTGCAGGACAAAATGTTGAGAATGTGCAGTGCGGGGCAGGGTGCTAAGCATGTGCAGTACAAAGCAGGATGCTGAACATGTGCAGAGCAGAGAAAGATGTAGAACATGTGCAGTGGAGGGTAGGATGCTAGGCCCATGCAGTGCATGGCAGGAGGCTGATCATTTTCATTACAAGACAGGAGGCTAAGAATAGACAATACAGGACATTATGCTGAGAATGTGTTGTGCTTGGCAGGATGCTGTGCATGAGCAGTGCAGGGAGGGATGCTGAACATATGCTCCACTCTCAACAGCTCAGGCTGGCATAGCTTGCCCTACTCTCAGACAATGAGGTCACCCAAAGTGCATGTGCTGTCAAAGAAGGACATACATCACAGGAGCTGCCACATCAGAAATCTGATCTCAGTACATAAACACAGACTAAAACAAGTCTGTGTGCTGTGCATACAGAGGTTTTATTTTTAGTACACAATGGTTTTTCTCCAGTGGGAATATAAACAGGAGACCTGGTGGGTGAAAGCTGCTGAACAAAAAAAAGAAAGGAAAGGAGTGAGTCCCGAAGGAAACTGGCTCCAGAAGGGGCCTGACAATGAAGGATAAACAGGTGGGAGACTTGGAATTGGGCCTGGATGAGAGTATAGAGTAACAGGAACTGGAAGGTGGTTTGAATGAATGAATTAGGGATATCTGTCGCAACAGAGTCCCAAGACAACTTCCAGGCAGTTGGATCAGAATACACGAGGGAAATCTAGGCCCAGAGTGTGAATCTGCAGACTCAACCTCTAAGCTAGGAAGAGATGTAAGTAAGTATGCAGTATGCGTTCTCCATAGGGTCCTCTCAGTGGAACTAGAAAGGTGGATTCAATGCTTTGGCTGTACCTACCACTACACACCAGGAAGTTCTGTCACCGGACTGCTCCCCACATGAGCTCACTTTTGCCTTGTTCCATGTAAAAGTGCTGAGGGGCAGTGTCACAGGCATTTGAGAAGAATAAAGATTTTCCTGGATGGGGAAGCACTGTAGCTGTATTATCAGAGAGAGAGGATAAAGTAAAAGTTAAGCCTCTGAGCTGGTGAAGTACACCCCTCTCATGCCCTTTTGTCAGAGATCAAGTGCCTAGGACGTTTCATCTTCAACTTTATTATATGAATAACTATGAATAAATACTGTTTAAATTTTCAAAGAAAAAGTAATGATATCGATATATATATACATATAAATGCATATATGCATGTATGAGTATGTATAGTATGTCAATTAAATCAATTGCTAGAGAAGCAAATAGTTTCCCACAGCTTGTGCATGGGTATGGTGGCAGACACTTTCGACTCTGATGCTAGGCAACTGGGGTCAGTAATATGAATGTATTCCAGAGATTCCTGGCTCTGCACATTTTTTCAATAAACAAAATACAATCTCAATGTGCAGTTCAACTGAGTATTTGAGTCTACATATAAAATTAGTAACTACTTGGTTTGTTTGATTGGTAAGTCACGCACTCAGAGAAGAACAAGAGAACAAAGAGGGGTTTCTATTTTGTTTTTGGTTTTGGTTGGTTGGTTGGTTGGTTGGTTGGTTTTTGTCAGTTGTTGGTGGTGATGGTGGTGGTGCTGCTGCTGCTGCTGCTGCTGTTGGAATAATATCATGCATGTAGTCCTGACTGGCCCAGAACTCACTATGCAAATCAGGCTGGTCTCTACCACACCCATCAAAAAAACATTAAAATTTAAAAAGATGAGGGAGGGAGCTACAATCTGGATGTGAAGAATTCAAACTGCAGAACAAACAGGTAACTTAATATTGTTAATCCCACTACATGGGAATAGCTCTGAGACTGGCTGAGACATGAATGTACATGTATAGAAAAGATTTCTTTTTCTTTTTTATTTTAATTTTATTAATTTATTCAGATTACAACTCAATTGTTAGGCCTTCGCTTGTATCCTCGAATTCCCCTCTCCCTCCCACTTTCACCCTATTCCTCTCTCCTAGGTCTAAGACAGATGGGGACCTCCTCCCCAACTATATGGTCATAGGCTATGGCCCCCCTGGGATGCAATCCACCCATCACATTGTTCTTCTTGGAGGTTTCTAGGACCCTCTGGGTCCTTCTATTTCCCCATCTCCTATATTTCTCTTACCTAGAGTATCAGTAGGATATCCTCACATCTATCCCAATCTCCTGATAAGTGAAGACTTTCATGGGACATGTTTTGGGCTAGTGCCCAATCATTAGTGAGTATATACATTGTGAGTCTTCCTGCTTTTGGGTTAATTCACTCATTATGATCATTTCTAGTCCCATCCATTTGTCCACAAATTTTGGGATTTCCTAAATTTTTTAGTAGCTGAGTAGTATTCCATAGTGTAATGTACCACAGTTTCTTTATCCATTCTTCAACTGAGAGGCATTTAGGCTGTTTCCAGGTTCTGGCTAATATGAAAAAGGCTGCTATGGACATCATTGAGCATATGTCCTTGTTGTGTGGTGGAGCATTTTCTTGGTATATTCCATGGAGTGGAATAGCTTGGTCTTGAGGAATCCTTAATCCCAGTTTTCTGATATAGCATCAGACAGATTTCCAAAGTGGCTGTGCAAGTTTTCATTCCCACCAGCAATGAAGGAGTGTTCCTCTTTCTCCACATCCTCACCAGCATGGGGTGTCACTTGAATTTTTGATCTTAGCCATTCTGATTGGTGTAAGATAGAACATCAGAGTCATTTTGATTTGCAGTTCTCTCTTTTTCTTTATCTTTCTTTCTTATGTTTTGAGATAGTAGTTGAAAAGAAAGAAAAGGGAATATAGAAATATATAGGGACGATAGGGAAAAAAGTAGTTTGTTGAATCTACTCCTCAACCTAATGCCTTAATTGTAACTCACAAAGTTATTTTTAATTCACTGGTATAGAATTTTGTATATTGATGCAAAATGAGTTTAATTTTGATACATTTGGTATAGAATTCAATTTTAAGATTACTCTTCTACCCATACAACTCAACTATAACACAAGGTTTACTTCCAGTACTTTGTAAGTGCTATTGCAGGCTGCTTAGGGTAATTCACTAATGCAAGTTAATTGTTACTTGATTAAATCATGGTTATGACGATTACTCTTCTATTTTTATCACAAGAATATACATACTAGGTCTAACAGATAGATAGGATTCTATAGATACATAAGGTAAAAATAGATAATGTCTTCAAAAACCTATAAAAACGTTCTTATTATTTTAAAGATTCTTTGACAATAATACAGGTTAGCTCCTGGCAACACCCAGCCTTCCACAAAGGAGATGATGAGTATCTGTGAAACTCCTTATGGAGATGTCTACAAATGTGGCAAACAAGCCACTGGTTAAAATGTCCTAGTTTATGCCACAGACAGAATTCTGCCTAAATGGGCAATCTTGGATGCAGGCTTAGTTGATGGGCAATTTCTGCCAAGACAGGGTAAGCAAGTCCTCAATAGTTTCTGCCTCACAAATCATGTCTGTCAAACATATTGTCCCAGAATGCCAAAAATTATGCTCCAATGTTATAGAGAGCTTTGGGTGACTGTTCAGGCAGCAAACTATCTGCCTTTTCTGATTTTGTAAGCCACTAACCTTAACTTCATGTCTACTCAGATAATTGATCTTATTCCTTCTCAGTCCTCTGATGGTGTTGAAGACCAAATAGCTTTGTTTTACAGTTAAGCTTACTTGTTTAGGGCTTAATATGTTTTAGGTCTAGATAGATGTTTTAAGTTGATAGAGATGAGATAGGATAGATACTGAATTTTTTTGTTTTTTTGAGACAGGGTTTCTCTGTGTAACCTTGGCCATCCTGGACTCACTTTGTAGACCAGGCTGGCCTTGAACTCACAGTGATCCGCCTGCCTCTGCCTCTCGAGTGCTGGGATTAAAGGCACACACCACCATGACCGGCTAGATATTGATTTTTATTCAGAATTTTAGATGCACCAAGATAGGAAAGGTGTTTTCTATATGGATGCCCAATCCAAATAGTCAAAACAAGATGAATGTAATATTTGTATAATTCATGATTGTTTCATGTTTCTTCTTGCTGTAGGTAGTTTGCTGTATATATGTGTAATAATGTAAATGTATATGTAAAAAAGAAATATAATAAAAAAGAAAATTTAATATCTTACAAAAAATAAAATATATTTTTACATCAAATGTTTGACTTTTACAAACAGAAACATTAAGTCTGAATTACCTGTGTAAGTTTACAAAAATATTCAAGGCTTCTTTGTTTGGGGTTTTTTTTTTTACTTTTACACTAATGAGTGTGTTGTATACATGTCTGCATGCGCTTGACATGGATGCATTGCCCATTAAGGCTAGAAGAGGGAGTCAAAGCTCTTGGAGGTGGAGTTATTGATGACTGTGAGCTGTACAGATGAGTGTATGGGTGCAGGGAGGCATGATTGTGACCTCCACAAAAGCAGTGAGAGCTCCTAGCCCCTAGGTCCTCTCTGCTGTCTTCACCTGTCCCTTACCAAAAACCATCTGAATGCTGAATCATGAATTTGCCATTCCCTATGTTGAACATCAGACTTTAGTGACATCTGTCACTTTTACTTTCCTATCTTCTCATGCATTGCAAGTGCTGGGAACCCAGGATGGACTCTTTAACTCAGATCTAGTTTGTACTCTCTTTCCCTTCCTGTCATCAGTAGTAAGAAACATAAATAGAACAGCTCTATCTTGTTCTCTTTCTTATCCAATTTACTGGTCTGACAAGATAACATGGAAGACACTGCCACAAATCTCTTTAATTCCTTCCTTACACAAGCAAGGTGCTACTGGGCAGCCACCTCAGGTTCTGTTGTATGTCTTACTGTACGGTCACTGGTCACTCAGACATGTCTTTCCAGCAGTGTGTGCCATACAAGCTACACTTAATGACAGCAATTCATGCTCTAGTCAATGAACCCTATTCATCAAGAATGCACAACATTTATTTCACATAGAAAACCACGGCTTCCCTGGAAAGGAACACACACCTACCACCTCCAGTTGGCTCAGCCTGTGTTGTATGTTGCCCAACCCATACCAAAGCCTGTGCTGCTGCAACTGTAACAAGGTACACTACCACACAGCACATGGGTCAGTGTGACCACATGAGGATTTCTATTGGATATGTTCATCCTTCAGACAGTTCACCCTCAGTTGAATACCTTATCTAGCGCAAAGGCCATGAAATCATGCCTCCGAAACTCATCCTTTCATTTTTATTACATTTAATTATGTGTATGTGTGCACATGCATACACACATATATGAACATGCCATAATGCACATTTGGAAGTCAGATGATAACTTCTAAAAGTCTATACTCTCCTTCTAACTCCATGTGGGTCCCTGGAATTCAACAGAAGTCATGGGACTTGACAGCAAGCACCTGTACCCATTGAGTCATCTTATTGTCTTCCCCAAACTCATCTGAGCCATTTTGTTAGCTTCACCAAATTCTTTTGTTCTCTGCTACACAGGAAACCAGTTTATTGGGTCAACTTTTCCTGGGGAAGAATAGGGCACCTATTACAGACCAAAGTAATCATTACTTTTATCACACTGTATCATGGTGAGCCAATTAATTTATTTATAAATAAGAGCATAGGTGGGCACAAAATAGCTTAGTCACTTCAATGTCTCAGTCACTCCATCATGAATACAGGCCTCCTGGAAACTATATCATGTAGTTCTAATTTCAGTTAACCTTCCATTTCTATGTAATCCAGCATCTCCAAAGAGCACTGGTAGTTAGAGTAGGAGGTCAGAGGAGAGTAATGACTCTAATTCCCTGTGAAAGTCCCATGATCCTCTCTTCCTTCTACTATACAGTGCTACCAATTCCATTACCTTTACCATAGGGCTAGATATTATGTTGGTCTGTTCCAATAGTTACAATGGCTACCAGAAAAAAGTAAGCTGTTCTCAAAATGGCAATAACATAATCATGTTAAGCCATACTAGAGACTGATGGGCCAGACACTGAATTGACACTGGGCATTAAATAAAGGAGGAATCATTTTGGAGAAGGGAGAATGGAATGAGAATATAGAATCTCACTTGCTGTTTGTTTGTTGCAGCCTATATTTCCTTCTCAAACTTCCAGCTACCATTTACACAAAGAGTAGCCCTTTGTGAGGCCAAATAATATGTGTTGCTCCAGTCAGTTTTTCCTTGAGTGGCTGCATTGAAAATGCCTTTTGAGCTTATAGTAGCTCTGTGTGGGTTTCAGATCACATCCTAAACACTTGTCCCATTGTTGAACAGTCCTCCATGTGTTAGGTCACAGATACTAATATCATCAACAGGTGGTGCTTCAGGATTCTGGTTGTGAAGGGAGGCCCTACCTCTCAGTAGTCCTTTCCAAGTTACTGAGAACCCAAGTCTATGTTTCCTTGAAGACTCTGTTGCTGACCAGGTTTATAACACACTGAACACCCCAGGGTTGTGAGGCAGAGCTTCTTTCTTCTTTCCTGTATTCTGTTAACCAGGTCCCAAACCACAATCACAATATTTATTACTCTGATTTAGCCAAGATAATAGTTCATGCAGAGTGTAGAGCTGGGAAGCCTCTAACTCAGTGGGAGATTTTTCTAAATTGTGAGTCTTGAGATGCAAGGGAGATGCCCCTGTGATTAAGAATATTTGCTTTTAGACCTAAAAACATCTTAGCCCCTAAACAACAAAGTTTAATAGGTTGTTTTGTGGTTCTCCTTGCTGTATGTAGTTTATTTTATACATGTGTAATAATATAAATGTATATATAAAAATAATAATTAAAAACTATAAATTAAAAAAAAAAAGAATGCACGGTTCACTATCATGAGGACCAAATATCTGACAAAGACAGTTGTATCCTTATTCAAAAACCAAATGGCATTATATAGTATTCCCTGGCATCACACCAGATAAAAACTACCTGAGCATAGGCCAGTTGATCGATCATTGATGCCTGAACCCTGTCTTCTCTTGCCACAGCATTGTAAGCCCTGACATCCTACTCCACCCCAGGCATTAGTGAAGTCTCACAAGTCTCTATAGTGATAAAGACAAGGAAATTTAAATACCAGCATACATTATACAAACAATTATCGTTATACACACATTAAGTGCTAAATAGATAAATATTATGAATTGGTAACAATTTCCATAAGTGACTTCCACTTCCTCTATCTATTTCTACCTGTTACAGGTAAATGTTCTGTTCAAATTAAAACTGACTTGGTAGCCATTTTCACAATATTAGTTCTTGTCATCATGGACATGGCATATTTTTTCTTTTTAATACTTTTATTTTATTACACATGCATAAAACAGCAGGGAGAACCATATGACAATCATGAGAATAATGAGTTCTATACATGTTACATTCATGGTGAATTGGCCATCTGCATTCGTCCAGTTTGAAGTAAGTGTCCTTTCCTGACTTGTTGGTTCTAAATTTCTGAATGAGATTCAATATCTATCCTATCTCAACTCTAATAGCTTAACTTCTTTATCTTGATCTAAAATCATCTTGTCCCCTAACCAACTAAACTTGATTGTAAAACTATATTATCTTGTCTTCAGTGGCCCTCAGAGACTTGAGAAGTAATAAAACTTAAATTCCTGAGTGAGCCAGCAGTGTGGGTTAGCAGCTTCCAAAATGTACAAATTGACTTAAGACAGTTTACTGCCTGACCAGTCACCCAATACACTTTATAATGTTGGAACCTCTTCTTGAACTTTCTGGCCTAATATCTCTGCCAGATTTGATCGCAGGGCAGGAACTATTGAGGACTTGCTTATCCTGACTTTGCAGAGTGTGGCCGTCAACTTTGCCTGCATCTAGGTTGCCCATTTTTTAGGGAGATTCTGTGTGTGGCAGGAGCGACGACATTTTCCCAGTGGCTGGTTTGCCACCTTTGAAGCCATATGCATAAGGAGGTTCTGTGATGCTTATCATCTTCTTTGAGGTTGGCTGGGTGTTGTCAGGAGTTAACTTGTCTTGTTGAAGAAATTTAGGATTGTAAGAACAACTTTAAATGCCATATTCTGTGTGTCTCTGAGACTTTTGAAGACATTATTTAACTAATTTACCACAAATATCAATAAAGTCATATCTATCTGTTAGACTTAGGATATATATTCTTGTATTAAAATCTGCCAAGTATTTGACATGCTCATGTTTTGTATCATTATACTAAATTTTAGAACAATGACTTAGACATACCTTCATTATAAGTAACCCTTAAGGCCTTGAGTTAAGGAGTAGGTTCAATCATCTAGCTTCTGTTCTATCCTCCCTCTATGTTCTTAAATCTCCCTTTCTTTCTTTTCAGATACCATCTCCTTGCCTACATATGCAAGATAAAAGAAAAGAGAGACATTCCTGTGTTTCCCCTATTTTTCTCTGTATAAGACCAATAATGACTTATGACCACCTCCCAATGAAAATAAGCATTTGGAGATCAAGCAAGCAAACAGCAACCTATACAACCTCACCCCCTTCCCCTGTTTGAGGGAATGAGACATCATTCTATTAAAGTTTCTTCAGGTTCAATTGGGGCAAATAATACCTTTGAATGGTCCCCCCCAAATTAGAGAGAATGGTTAAGCAATCTAGTGATTCCATTTGTGGTTCAGTTTCTAAATGGTGAGAGATTCCAGGCTTAGTGAGAGATTAAAATGGTGGTCCAAATTGGATCAGAAGTTTTCTACAATGTTGTCCAGGATGCTATCCAAATCTGATGGGTAAAAGCAACAGAAGAATGTGGGACTGGAACTAGGAAGATGCAGGCTGTCAGTGCCATCGTGCTGGGTGGAAAGATTCCTGTCAGGTCTGATCCAGCTGGTTATTTTGTTCTAAAAACATAATTTCTCACAAGCATTATACAGTTCTAACATTATAATTGTATGAGGTATGCAGGAGGCACGGAAAAATTAAAGCAAGTTTCTGGTCATTTTATGGGTCAATATAAGGCATTTGCAATTCTTCCTTCATGCCTTACTAGTAGTGGCCTCTAATACTAAGTCTCAGAGAATCTGTGGTCAACAGGAGACTTCTTTGTTCCTTTACATTTATATCTCTGCCAGCCTCAGACCTATTACCATGCAGTGGGATTAGGAATATAAATTACTTGCTCATTCTGTAGTTTGAGTTCTTTACATCTCAATTGTAGCTCCCTCTCTCATCCCCTCCCAATCCCACACCCTCCCTCATCTACCCTTGATTCTATCCCCTCTTTCATCCCCTTTCCCTCCCTCCTCTAGTCCTTAGATAGGGGAGCTCTCCTCCCCTAACATCTGACTTTAGTTTATCTAGTATCCCTGTACTACATATGACCTTTCCCTCTGTGGCCTGACAGGGCCACCCTACACCCTCAGGACTCTGTCCAGTGTTCAGCATTAAGTCTCTGTAACTATCCCTATACCCTGCTGTGTGGAGTCTCTCCTAGGATATCTATTTGGGTTTAAAATCCACATATGAGTGAGTATATGCCTTGCTTGTCTTTTGGGGTCTGGGTTATCTCGCATAGGATGATCATTTATAATTCCATCCATTTGCCAGCAAAACTCAAGATTTCCTTGTTCTTAGTAACTGAACAGGGGGAGATCCGAGATGGTGGCAAGCAACATGGACCATGTTTAGAAGCTCCAGTAAACAATTCAGGGAACTGCATGGAATTCTGAACCAGGAACACCAAGCGCTACACCCTACTAAAGCGGGAGTACTCCACAGTTCAAAAGGATCAAAATACAGAAAACCTGCATATCCCTGCACATGGGAGGAGTGCAGATTTTCTTGGACCAGAGTGGCAGCGGCAGCGGCAGTGGCAGCAGCTGAGGTTTGCAGCTGGGAACCCTCTGGCAGAGGTGATTGACATGGTAATCAGTAGGAATTGCTGCAGGAGAGGAGACTTGGTGTAAGATTTCAGCCCCATGACCCTAGCTGAAGTTGGCGTGTGGTTTGGGCCCTGTGACATAAGCTCAATGTGGCACACCATTCCTGCCCTGAGACCCAAACTGGACTCAGAGTGTGGTTCGGCCCCTGAGACTCTAGCTGAACTCGATGTGTGGTTTAGGCCCAGAGTGCCTATCCAAGCTCTGCTCATGGTTTGGTCCCAGAGTCCCTAGCAGGACTTGGTGGGCAGTTTGGGTCCAGGGACTCTAGCTGAGCTTGGTGCACAGTCCTGGCCCTGAGACATTGGCTGGTCTCAGCATGCACTCCAGGGCCCAGAATCTCTGTCTGAATTTGGCGCGCAGTTTGTGTTCAGAATCCCTAGCTATATTCAGCACACAGATTGGGTCTAGAGTTCCTAGCTGAGCTTGGCACAAGGTTTGGGCAAAGAGAAGCTAGTGGGACTTGGCAGACAGTTTGGCCCCAGAGACTCTAGTTGAGCTTGGCACACAGTCCAGTCCCTGAGACTTTGGCTGGACTTGGTACACAGATTGGTCCCAGAGTCCCTAGCTGAGCTTCATGGGCAGTTTGGGCCCAGAGGCTCTAGCTGAGTTCAGCCTTTGGTCTGGGACCTGAGACTCCAGCAGAACTGGGTGATCTCAGTATGCTTTGGGCCTGAGATCCTGGATGGACTCAGCGCTAACTGAACTAAGTGCATGGATTAGGCCAAAAGACCCGTTTGGATCCAGAGACTGGTTTAGGTCGAGAGATGAGAACCAGACTCAGTGTGTGTGCAGTTTGGGCCCTGTGACACTAACCTGGACTCTGTGAGCAGCCTGGATCTCAAAATACTACAGGGAACCACAGGCCAGCAGAGCACCAAAGCTTCAGAACTAAGGAAATCTTGGGGTGACAGGGAGTAAAGTGGCCATTAGACCCCCTCCACCTGACCTGATTCAATCCATGGAGATTTCAAGTACTATAAGGGAACTCAGAAGGCTGTGGACAGTTTGGCCTGACCCAATGCACATCTAGAGACCCAGGATGACTATAGGACCCACAGTACAGGGGAGCTGGGGATCACTGACTGTGAGAGATCCAAACTACAGAGCTAGCCTCCTGCCATCCAGGCAAGTAAAGCACTAGAGATTCTGGCCTAGGGAAATCATGAGAAAATATGTGAATCTATCCTCAGACTCCCTCCACCCAACTCCGGAAGCTACCTGCCCAAAACAGAGATGGCAAGATGTCTAAAGGACAGCATAAAATCATACACACACACACACAAAAAAAAACAATATGGCATCTCCAGATCCCAGGTATCCCAAAGAAAACCACCCAGAGAACTCAAACCCAATGGAAATAAAAGAAAATAACCTTGAATCCCTAGTAATGAGGATGATAATGGAGGAAACAAATAAAATTCGTAATCAAATGCAGGAAGATGCAGCCAAACAGGTGGAAGACATAAAAGAGGTCTATAGAGAGGCACTGAAAAAAATGAGGAAAATACAAACAACCAGATGAAGGAAATAATAAAACTGTTCAAGCTCTGAAGGCCTATAAAGAGCCAATGGAAGAAACTCAAGAATATACGATCAGATGAAAGAAATAAATAAAACAGTGCAAGATCTGAAAATGAAACTGGATTCAACGATAAACATGCAGACAGAAGAAAAAAGGGAACGTGAGAGCTCAGAAAGGAAGGCAAATAACACAGAGATGAGCCTTTATAACAAAATTCAAGATATAGAGGAACAAATCTCAGGTTTAGAAGATACAATGGTACATCTTGAAGCAACTATTAAAGAAAATGTTAAATCTGGAAAAATGCTGACACAAAACATCCAAGAAATCAAGGACAACATGAAAAGAAGAAATCTGAGGATAATAGGCATTGAGGAAAGAGAAGATGCCAGATTCCAAGGCCCAGAAAATATTCTCAACAAATTCATAGAAAAAACCTCCCCAATCTAAAGAAAGAGATGCCTATAAACATGCAAGTGGCCTACAGAACACCAAATAGAATAGACCAGAAAAGAAAAACTTCCCGTCACATAATAATCAAAAGACAAAATATACAGAATAAAGAAAAATATTAAAAACTGCAAGGGAAAAGGGCCAAATAACATTTAATGGCAAACCTATCAGAATTACACCCGACTGCTCAGAAAAGACCATAAAAGCCAGAAGGGCCTGGACAGATATCCTGCAAACCCTAAGAGACCACAGATTCCAGACCAGACTATTTTACCCAGAAAACTATCAACAACTGTTGATGGAGAAAACAAAATATTTCATGACAAAAACAAATTCAAACAGTACTATCCACAAATCCAGCTTTACAGAAGGTACTAGGAGGAAAACTCCATCCCAAAGGGACAAGCTACAACCAAAACTATACAGGAAATAGATAACAACACTGTGGCAAAAACACAACTACACGAATGCTCTACTGGAACAAACATCAAAATAAAGACTCTTAACATTGACTGGTCTTTAATATCTCTCAACATCAATGGTCTCAATTATCCAATAAAAAGACACAGACTAACTGAATGGATGTATAAACAAGATCCAACATTCTTCTGCATTCAAGAAATACATCTCACCCATAAAGACAGACATTACCTCAGGGTAAAAAGCTGGGAAAATATTCCAAGCAAATGCTCACAAGAAGCAAGCAGGCATACCCATTCTAATATCGAACAAAATAGACTTTTAACCAAAATTAATCAAAAGGGATGAGGACTGACACTTCATACTCATCAAAGGTAAAGTCAACCAAGATGGCATCACAATTCTGAACATTTTTGCTCCCAATACAAGGGCACCCACATTTGTAAAAGATCTATTAATGAAGCATAAACCACACATCAATCCCCACATAATAATAGTGGGAGACTTCAACACCCCACTCTCATTGAAGGATAGGTCAGTGAAACAGAAACTAAGCCAAGAAATAACATAGTTAACCAATGCCATGAATCAAATGGCCCTAACAGATATCTACAGAACCTTTCACCCAAATGAAAAGGAAAGTTCCTTCTCTGCACAACATGGAACCTTCTCCAAAATTGATCACATAGTAGGTCACAAAGCAAGCCTCAACTTATAATAGAAGATTGAAATAATACCTTGTATCATATCAGATACCCATGGTCTTAGGCTGCACTTCAACAACAACAGAAATAACTAAAAGCCTACACATACATGGAAATTAAACAACTCTCTACTTAATGACACCTCAGTCATGGAAGAAATAAAAAAAGAAATTATGAACTTCCTGAAATTAAATTAAAATGAAGGAACAACATACCCAATTTGTAGGATACACTGAAATCAGTGCTGAGGAAAATTCATAGCACTAAGTGCCTTTAAAAAGAAATTGGAAACATACCACATAAGCAACACCACTGGAATCCCTAGAAAAAAAGAAGCAAAAACACCCAAGAGGAGTAGATGTCTTGAAATAAACAAACTCAGGGCTGAAATTAATAAATTAGAAATTAAGAAAACAGTCCAAAGAATCAACAAAGCCAAGAGCTGATTGTTTGAGGAAATCAACAAGATAGACAAACCATTAGCCAATCTAACTAAAAAGAAGAGAGACAGTGTCCAAATCAACAAAATCAGAAATGAAAAGGGAGACATAACAACAGACACTGAAGAAATACAAAGAATCATAAGATCCTACTTCGAAGGCATGTATGCCACAAAATTTGAAAACCTAAGGGAAATGGACAATTTTCTTGATCAATTTCACTTGCCAAATTTGAGTGAAGAATGGATAAACAAGCTAAATAGTTCCATTTCTCCTACAGAAATTGAAGTAATCATGGATAGTCTCCCAACCAAAAGAAGCCCAGGGCCAGATGGTTTCAGTGAAGAATTCTACCAGACCTTCAAGGGCGAGCTAATACTGATACTCTGCAAGCTACACCAAAAGATAGAAATGGATGGAACATTACCAAATTCATTCTATGAGGCCATAGTCTCATTGATACCTAAACTTCACAAAGACTCAACAAAGAAAGAGAATTTCAGACCAATTTCTCTTATGAACATCAATGCAAAAATACTAAATAAAATACTTGCAAAATGAATACAAAAACATATCAAAGATATCATTCATCATGACCAAGTAGGCTTCATTCCAGGCATGCAGGGATGGTTTAATATATGAAAATCCATCAATGTAATCCACCATATAAACAAAATGAAAATAAAAAACCACATGATCATCTCTTTAGATGCAGAGAAAACATTTGATAAAATCCAACACCCATTCATGTTTAAAGTTTTAGAGAGATCAGGAATACAAGGCACTTTCCTCAACATAATAAAGGCTGTATACAGCAAGCCAATAGCCAAAATCAAAGTAAATGGTGAAATATGCAAGGAAATTCCTCTAAAATTGGGAACAAGGCAAGGCTGCCCACTCTCTCCATATCTCTTCAATATAGTACTCGAAGTTCTAGCCAGAGCAATAAGACAACAAAAGGAGATCAAGGGTATCCAAATGGGAAAGGAGGAAGTCAAATTATCCCTATTTGCAGATGATATGATAGTCTACATAAGTGACCCCCAAAATTCCCCCAGAGAACTCTTGCAGCTGATAAACACCTTCAGCAAATTGGCAGGATACAAAATTAACTCAAAAAAGTCAGTAGCTTTCCTATATACAAATGACAAGCAGGCAGAGGAAGAAATTAGGAAAATTACTCCCTTCACTATAGCCACAAGAAATATAAAATATCTGGGAATAACCTTAACTAAGCAAGTGAAGGACTTATTTGAAAAAAACTTTAAATCTCTGAAGAAAGAGATTGAAAATGACTTCAGAAGATGGCAGGATCTACCTTGTTCGTGAATCGGGAGAATCAACACAGTAAAAATGGCCATCTTACCAAAAACAATTTACAAATTCAATGCAATCCCTATCAGAATACCCACAAAATATTTTGAAGATATTGAAAGAACAATTCTCAACTTCAAATGGAGACACAAAAAGCCCAGAATAGCAAAAACAATTCTATACAATAAAAGATCCTCTGGAGGAATATCCATACCTGATCTCAAGTTGTACTATAGAGCAACAGTAATTAAAACAGCATGGTACTGGCACAGCCATAGACTAGTGGAGCAATGGAATCGAACTGAAGACCCAGAGATGAATCCACAACATTTGGTCACTTGATTTTTGACAAAGAATCCAAAACCATTCAATGGAAAAACGACAGCATCTTCAAAAAATGCTGCTGGTCTAACTGTATGTCTACATGTAGAAAAATGCAATTAGACCCCTATTTGTCACCATGCACAAAACTCAAGTCCAAGTGGATTAAAGACCTCAACATAACAACAGAGACATTAACCCAGTTAGAGGAAAAAGTTGGGAAGAGTCTGGAACTCATAGGCACAGGAGACAACTTCCTGAACAGAACACCAACAGCCCAGACCTTAACGTCAACAATTAATAAATGGGACCTCATGAGGCTGAGAAGCTTCTGTAACGCAGGTGACACTGTCAAGAGACCAAAGCGACAGCCCACAGGCTGGGAAAAGATCTTCACCAACCCTACATCTGACAAAGGTCTAATATCCAAAATATATAAAGAACTCAAGAAATTAAACACCACCAAACCAAATAACCCAATTGAGAAATGGGGCTCAGAACTAAACAGAGAATTCTCAACAGAGGAATATCAAATGTCTGAGAAATACTTAAAGAAATGCTCGACCTCCTTAGTCAACAGAGAAATGAAAATCAAAATAACTCTGAGAGTCCATCTTACACCCATCAGAATGGCTAAGATCAAAAATTCAAGCAACACCACATGCTGGCGAGGATGTGGAGAAAGAGGAACACTCCTTCATTGCTGGTGGGAATGCAAACTAGTACAACCACTTTGGAAATCTATCTGGTGCTATCTCAGAAAACTGGGAATAGGGCTTCCTCAAGACCCAGCTATTCCACTCCTTGGAATATACCCAGAAGATGTACTACCACACAACAGGGACATATGCTTAACCATGTTCATAGCTGCCTTATTCATAATTGACAGAACATGGAAACAGCCTATGTGTCCCTCAGTAGAAAAATAGATAAAGAAACTGTGGTACATCTACACTATGGAATACTACTCAGCTATTAAAAACAAGGAATTTCTGAAATTTGTGGACAAATGGATTGAACTAGAAATTATCATAATGAGTGAGTTTACTCAGAAGCAAAAAGAGCTAAATGGTATATACTCACTTATATCGAGACACTAGTCCAAGGTGTACGTCCCCAGGAAAAACTATACCTACCAGGAAAGTGGGTCAGAGGGGAGGACACCCTATTGAGACTTATGTGCGAGAAGCCTGGGAGAATGAGGAAATAGAAGGATCCAGTGGGTCCTGGAAAACTACAGGTGGGTCTGGGCCCTGGGATCCTCAGCAAACTATTGCAACAGCCAAGGAAAATACAGGCAGTAAACTTCGAACCACTACCCAGACTAGCCGATGGACAGAACATTCTCCACCGTTAAGTGGAAAAGGAGATCTGACTTTCACACAAACTCTGGTGCCCCATATTTGACCATGTCCCTTGGATGGAGACGCCTGGTGGCACTCAGAGGAAGGATAATAGGTCACCAAGGAGAGACTTGATACTCTATGAATGTATACAGAGGGAGGAGGCGTCCCTCAGTCACAGACATAGGGGAGGGGAGTAGGGGGGAAGAGGGAAGAAGGGAAGAATGGGAGGATACAAGGGATGGGCTAACAACTTAGATGTAATATGAATAAATTAATAAAAAAAGAAATATTAAAAAAACAAAATTAACCCAAAAAAGTCTGTAGCCTTCCTAAACACAAATGACAAGCTTGCAGAAGAAGAAATTAGGAAAGCCACACCCTTCACATTAGCCACAAGCAATATAAAATATTTAGGAGTTACTCTAACTAAGCAAGTGAAGGATTTGTTTGAAAAAATTTTCAAAACTCTGAAGAAAGAGATTGAAGATGACATGCGAAGATGGAATGATCTTCCTTGCTCATGGAACAGGAGAATTAACATAGTAAAAATGGCCATCCTACCAAAAGCAATCTACAGATTCAATGCAATCCCTATCAAAATACCTACACAATTTTTAAAGACATTGAAAGTTCAATTCTGAACTTCATATGGAAAAACAAAAAAAAACAGAATAGCTAAAACAATCTTGTACAATAAAAGGTGCTCCCGAGGAGTCTCCATACCTGATCTCAAACTGTACTATAGAGCAATAGTAATTAAAACAGCATGGTACTGGCACAGCAATAGGCTGGTTGATCAGTGGAATCGAATCGAAGACCCAGATATGAATCCACACACATATGGTCACTTGATTTTTGACAAAGAAGCCAAATCCATTCAATGGAAAACGGATAGCATCTTCAACAAGTGGTGCTGGTCTAACTGGATGTCTATGTATAAAAGTAATGCAACTGGACCCATATTTGTCACTTGGCACAAAACTCAAATTCAAGTGGATTAAAGACCTCAACATAAAACCAGAGGCACTAAGTCACTTAGAAGAAAAAGTGGGGAAGAGCCTGGAACATATTGGCATAGGAAACAACTTCCTGAACAGAACACCAACAGCCCAGACATTAATGTCAACAATTAATAAATGGGACCTCATGAGGATGAGAAGCTTCTGTAAGGCAGGAGACACTGTCAAGAGAACAAAGTGACAGCCTACAGACTGGGAAAAGATCTTCACCAACCCTACATCTGACAAAGGTCTAATATCCAAAATATATAAAGAACTCAAGAAATTAAACACCACCAAACCAAATAACTCAATTGAGAAATGGGGCTTGGCTGTCACATAATAATCAAAACACAAAACATACAGAACAAAGAAAAAATATTAAAAGCTGCAAGGGAAAAGGGTCAAATAACATTTAATGGCAAACCCATCAGAATTACACCCGACTTCTCAGCAGAGACCATCAAAGCCACAGGGCCTGGACAGAGATCCTGCAAACCCTAAGAGACCACAGATGCCAGGCCAGACTACTTTACCCAGGAAAATTATCAATAAACATTGATGGAGAAAACAAAATATTCCATGACAAAACCAAATTCAAACAGTATCTATCCACAAATCCAGCTTTACAGAAGGTAATAGAAGGAAAACTCCATCCCAAAGGGTCAAGCTACAACCAAAACTACTCAGGAAATAGATAACTATACCATGGCAAAAACACAACTATACAAACGCTCGACTGGAACCAACATCAAAATTAAGACTCTTAACAGTAACTGGTCATTAATATCTCTCAACATCAATGGTCTCAATTCTCCAATAAAAAGACACAGACTAACTGAAAGGGTGCATAAACAGGATCCAACATTCTTCTGCATTCAAGAAACACATCTCACCTATAATGATAGGCATTACCTCAGGATAAAAGGTTGGAAAAAATATTCCAAGCAAATGGTCACAAGTAGCAAGCAGGCGTAGCCATTTTAATATCGGACAAAATAGACTTTCAACCAAGATTAATCAAAAGGGATGAGGACTGACACTTCATACTAATCAAAGGCAAAGTCAACCAAGATGACATCACAATTGTGAACATCTTTCCTCCCAATACAAGGTCACCCACATTTGTAAAAGATATGCTAAAAAGGCTTAAACCACACATCAATCCCCACATGATAATAGTAGGAGACTTCAACACCCCACTCTCACTGAAGGACAAGTCATTGAAACAGAAACTAAGCCGAGAAATAACATCATTAACCAATGCCATGGGTCAAATGGATCTAACAGATATCTATAGAATCTTTCACCCAAACAAGAAAGAATATATCTTCTTCTCTGCACCCCATGGAACCTTCTCCAAAATTGATCACATCATAGTTCACAAAGAAAGCCTCAACAGATACAAGAGGATTGAAATAATACCTTGTATCCTATCAGATCATCATGGGCTTAGGCTCCAATTCAACAACAACAGAAATAACAAAAGGCCTACACGTATGTGGAAACTAAACAACTCTCTGCTAAATGACACCTGGGTCAGGGAAGAAATAAAGAAAGAAATCAAGGAGTTTCTGAAATTCAATGAAAATGAAGGAACAACATATCCAAATTTGTGGGATACATTGAAAGCAGTGCTAAGAGGAAAATTCATAGCACTAAGTGCCTTTAAAACGAAATTGGAAGCATCGCACATAAGCACCTTAACGACATAACTGGAAGATCTAGAAAAAAAAAGAAGCAGAAACACCCAAAACAAGTAGACGTCTGGAAATAATCAAACTCAGGGCTGAAATTAACAAATTAGAAACTAAGAAAACAGTCCAAAGAATCAACAAAACCAAGAGCTGGTTCTTTGAGAAAGTCAACAAGATAGACAGACCATTAACCAAACTAACTAAAAGGCAGAGAGACAGTATTGAAATCAACATAATCAGAAATGAAAAGGGAGACATAACAACAGACACTAAAGAAATACAAAGAATCATAAGCTCTTACTTGAAGGCATATATGCCACAAAATTTGAAAATCTAAAGGAAATGGACGATTTTCTTGATCAATTTCACTTGCCAAAGTTGAGTGAAGAACAGATAAACAAGCTAAATAGTCTCATTTCCCCTACAGAAATTGAAGCAATCATAGATATTCTCCCAACCAAAAAAAGCCCAAGGCCAGATGGTTTCAGTGAAGAATTCTACCAAACCTTCAAGGGCGAGCTAATACCGATACTCTTCAAGCTACTCCAAATGTTAGAAAGGGATGGAACATTACCAAATTCATTCTATGAGGCTATAGTCTCATTGATACCTAAACCTCACAAAGACTCAACAAAGAAAGAGAATTTCAGACCAATTTCTCTGATGAACATCGATGCAAAAATACTAAATAAAATACTTGCAAAACGAATACAAGAGCACATCAGAGATATCATTCATCATGACCAAGTAGGCTTCATTCCAGGCATGCAGGGATGGTTTAATATATGGAAATCCATCAATGTAATCCACCATATAAACAAAATGAAAATAAAAAACCACATGATCATCTTTTTAGATGCAGAGAAAGCATTTGATAAAATCTAACACCCATTCATGTTTAAAGTTTTAGAGAGATCGGGAATACAAGGCACTTTCCTTAACATAATAAAGGCTATATATAGAAAGCCAATAGCCAAAATCAAAGTAAATGGTGAGATATTCAAGGAAATTCCTCTAAAATCAGGAACAAGGCAAGGCTGCCCACTCTCTCCATATCTCTTCAATATAGTACTCGAAGTTCTAGCCAGAGTAATAAGACAACAAAAGGAGATCAAGTGTATTCAAATGGGAAAGGAGGAAGTCAAATTATCCCTATTTGCAGACGATATGATAGTCTACATAAGTGACCCTCAAAATTCCACCAGAGAACTGAGACAGCTGATAAACACCTTCAGCAAATTGGCTGGATACAAAATTAACTCAAAAAAGTCTGTAGCCTTCCTATACACAAATGACAAGCTTGCAGAGGAAGAAATTAGGAAAACGTCACCCTTCACATTAGCCACAAGCAATATAAAGTACTTAAGAGTTACTCTAACTAAGCAAGTGAAGGACTTGTTTGAAAAAATTTTCAAAACTCTGAAGAAAGAGATTGAAGATGACATGCGAAGATGGAATGATCTTCCTTGCTCATGGATCGGGAGAATTAACATAATAAAAATGGCCATCCTACCAAAAGCAATCTACAGATTCAATGCAATCCCTATCAAAATACCTACACAATTTTTAAAGACATTGAAAGTTCAATTCTGAACTTCATATGGAAAAACAAAAAAACCAGAATAGCTAAAACAATCTTGTACAATAAAAGGTGCTCCAGAGGAGTCTCCATACCTGATCTCAAACTGTACTATGGAGCAATAGTAATTAAAACAGCATGGTACTGGCACAGCAACAGGCTGGTTGATCAGTGGAATCGAATCGAAGACCCAGATATGAATCCATACACATATGGTCACTTGATTTTTGACAAAGAAGCCAAATCCATTCGATGGAAAAGGGATAGCATCTTCAACAGATGGTGCTGGTCTAACTGGATGTCTATGTGTAAAAAAATGCAACTGGACCCATATTTGTCACCTTGTACAAAACTCAAATCCAAGTGGATTAAAGACCTCAACATAAAACCAGAGACCCTAAGTCACTTAGAAGAAAAAGTGGGGAAGAGCCTGGAACATATTGGCACAGGAGACAACTTCCTGAACAGAACACCAACAGCCCAGACATTAATGTCAACAATTAATAAATGGGACCTCATGAGGATGAGAAGCTTCTGTAAGGCAGGAGACACTGTCAGGAGAACAAAGCGACAGCCTACAGACTGGGAAAAGATCTTCACCAACCCTACATCTGACAAAGGTTTAATATCCAAAATATATAAAGAACTCAAGAAATTAAACACCACCAAACCAAATAACCCAATTGAGAAATGGGGCTCAGAACTAAACAGAGAATTTGCAACAGAAGAATATCAAATGGCTGAGAAACACTTAAAGAAATGCTCAACCTCCTTAATCATCAGAGAAATGAAAATCAAAATAACTCTGAGAGTCCATCTTACACCCATCAGAATGGCTAAGATCAAAAATTCAAGCGACACCACATGCTGGCGAGGATGTGGGGAGAGAGAAACACTCCTTCATTGCTGGTGGGAATGCAAACTAGTACAACCACTTTGGAAATCTATCTGGTGCTATCTCAGAAAAATGGGGATAGGGCTTCCTCAAGACCCAGCTATTCCACTCCTTGGAATATACCCAGAAGATGTTCCAGCACACAGCAAGAAAATTTGCTCAACCATGTTCATAGCAGCCTTATTCATAATCGCCAGAACATGGAAACAGCCTATGTGTCCCTCAGTAGAAAAATAGATAAAGAAACTGTGGTACATATACACTATGGAATACTACTCAGCTATTAAAAACAAGGAATTCCCGAAATTTGTGGATAAATGGATTGAGCTGGAAATGATCATAATGAGTGAGTTAACCCAGAAGCAGAAAGATTCAAATGGTATATACTCACTTATATCTGCATATTAGCCCAAGGGGCATGTCCCATGAAAGCCTTCACTTACCAGGAAACTGAGACAGAGGGGAGGACATTCTATTGGGACTCTAGATGAGAGAAGCATGGGAGAATGGCAAAGTAGAAGGATCCAGAGGGTCCTAGAAGCCTACAAGTAGAACATTATGATAGGCAGATTTGGGCACAGAGGTCCCACTCAAATTAAGTTACCAGCCAAGGACAATACAGGCCATAAACCTTAAACCCCTACTCAGATCTAGCCAATGGACAGAACACTCTCCACAGTAGAGTGAAGAGTGGGATATTACTTTCTCACATACTCTGGTGCCTCACCTTTGACCATGTCCCCTGGAGGGGGAGACCTGGTGGCACTCAGAGAAAGGACAGCAGGTTACCAAGAAGAGACTTGATACCCCAGGAGCATATACAGGGGGAGGTAATCCCCCTCAGGAACAGTCATAGGGGAGGGGAATAAGGGGAAAATGGGAGGGAGGGAAGAACGGGAGGATACAAGGGATGGGATAACCATTGAGATGTAACAAGAATAAATTAATAAAGGAGAAAAAAAGTTTAAAAAAAAAGACATTGAACAAATGCTTCTCATAAGTTGCAACTTGTTTCTGTGGTTAGAAAATATCATAAAACTGTTGTTTTTCAAAGGACTCCTCTACACATCTGTTTGTTGAAGGAAGAAATTGCAGAGTAACACATGTTTCTGAAAGAAAGGTCACTGTTTCTATGAAAAACTGAACACATAGAACAAACACTTGTGTGAGCTACAGTAACTAAAACTAAACTTCCCTGGTCACATAAAAGCGACAGAAACGCTGATTTTACTAAACACAGTCACATACTCAGAACCTGTACAACTGCGTTGATAGGTAAATGTACTGCCCTATAAGGCATGCCTGGTTAGGCAAAACACCTGCCTCTTAAAAAATTGAACAAATGCATCTTAGAAGTTTGCAACTTGTTTCCTTGGTTAGAAAACATCATAAAACTGTCATTTTTGAAAGCACTCTACTTCTACACATGTGTTGCTGCAGGAACAAACAGCATGGTAACCCATGTTTCTGAGAGAAAACTCACTGTTTCTAAGGAAGACTGAAAACACTGAACAAACACTTGTGTGAGCTACTGTAACTAAAACTGAGGTTCCCTCATCACCAAAAAGTGAAGGAAATGCTGATTTCACTAAACACAGTTACATACTCAGAACCTGTGCAACTGCATTCCTAGGCAAAAGTAGTGCACTGTAAGGCATGAATCTTTAAGCAAAAAAACCCACTTCTAATGAAATTGAACAAATGCATCACAGAAGTTTGCAAATTTTTTCCTTGGTTAGAAAAACTCACAAAACTGTCATTTTTGAAAGCACTCTAACTCTACACATGTGTTTGTTGCAGGAGGAAACAGCATGGTAACGCTTGTTTCTGAATTAAAAACCAAAGTTTCTAAGGAAAACTGAACACACTGAACAAACACTTGAGTGAGCTACTATGACTAAAACTGTATTTCCCTGCTCACAGAAAAGTGAGAGAAAGGCTGTTTTCACTAAACACAGTCACATACTCAGAACTTGTACAACTGCATTGATAGGCAAAAATAGTGCACTCTAAGGCATGACCCTAGAAGCAAAAACCCGGTTCTAATGAAATTGAACAAATGCATTTCAGAAGTTTGCAACATGTTTCTTTGGCTAGAAAATGTCATAAAACTATCAGTTTTGAAAGCACTCTACTTCTACTCATGTGTTTGTAGCATGAAGAAAGCACGGTATTGCTTGTTTCTGAAAAAAAGTCACCATTTCCATGGAAAACTGAACACACTAAGCAAACACTTATGTAAGCTACTATGACTAAAACTAAGGTTCCCTGCTCACAGAAAAGTGAGAGAAACACTGATTTCACTAAACACCGCCACACATGCCCCCAATCATCTACTCCTGTAGTCCTCCAGCCCTCCAGACCTACATCGCTCCACTCCTCCAGTCTTCCAGTTCTCCAGTCCCCAGCACTCCAGTTGCACAGCCCTGCCGTCTGCCAGTCCTCCTCTACTCCATGCCTGCATTCCACCACCCCTCCAATCCTCTAGTCCTTCAGTCTTCTAGGCCTCCATCCCTCTTGCCATTTAATCCTACAGTCCTCCAGCCCTCCAGCCCAGCAGTCCTTGACTCTTCCAGTCCTTTAGTCCTCCAGGGCTACAGTCCTCCAGTACCCTTGTTCTCCAGCCCTCCAATCCTCCAGCTCTCCAGACCTCTAGTTCTCCAGTCCTCAAGTCCTGCAGTCCTCCATTTCTCCAGTAATCCAGCCCTGCAGTCTTCAGTCCTCCAGCTCTCAAGCCCACCATTCCTTCAGCATTCCAATCCACCAGTGCCACAGTCCTACAGTCCTCCAGTCCTCCAGTGCTCCTGTCCCCTGTCCTGCCATCCCCAGTCCTCCAGCCCCTCAGGTCGCCAGTCCTCCAGCCCCCCAGACACCTAGCCCTACACTACACCAGTCCTTCAGTACTCCAATTGTCCAGCTGTCAAGTCCCAAGCCCTGCAGTCCTCCAGTCCTCCAGTCATGCAGTCCCTCACGTCGCCGGTCCTCCAGCCCTGCAGACACCCAGCCTGCACTACTCCAGTACTCCAATTGTCCAGCCATCCAGTCCCGAGCCCTACAGTCCTCCAGTCTTCCAGTCCTCCAGCCCTGCAGCCCTGCAGTCCTGCAGTCCTCTAGTTCTCCACCCTTCCAGTCCAACGACACTACAGCTGTAAAGCCATGAAGCACTACAGCCCTATAATCCTACAGTAGCTCAGCACCCAAGTCCTCCATTCCTCAAGTCCTCCAGACCGCCATCCCTCCATGCCCCCAATTCTCCAGCCCTGTAGTCCTACAGCCCTCCAGTCCCACAGCCCTCCATTCCTCCAGTCTTCCAATTCTTCAGTCTCACTGTCCTGCAGTCCATCAATCCTTCTCTCCTCCAGCCCTGCACTCCTCTAGTCCTCTAGTCTTCCAGACATCCAGCCCTCCAGCCCTGTCCTCCAGCCCTCCATCCCAGCAGTCCTCCACTCCTACAGTCCTCCAGGTCTCCAGTCCTCCAGTCCTCCTCTTCTCCAGCCCTCCAGTCCTCCAGCTCTCCAGTACTCCAGTCCTGCAGTCCTCAAGTCCTGCAGTCCTCCATTCCTCCATCCCTACACATCGGCAGTCAACTAATCCTCCAGCCCTGCATTCCTCTAGTCCTCCAGGTTTCTAGTCATCTAGTCCTCCAACCCACCAGTCCTGCAACCCACCAGTCCTCCAGCCCACCAGTCCTCTAGCCCTGCAGTTCTCAGTTCTCCAGCACTCCAGCACTCCAGTCCTCCAGCCCTCCAATACCAGTGCTGCAGTCCTTCAGTCCTCCCATTCCCCAGTCCTCCAGTCCTCCAGGCCACCAGTCCTCAGTCCTCCAGTCCTCCAGTCCTCCAGTCCTCCAGTCCTCCAGCCCACCAGCCCTGCTGTTCTCCAGCCCTGCAGTTCCCCAGCCTTGCACTACTCCGTTCCTCCAGTTGTCCAGCCATCCAGTCCCGACTCCTGCAGTCCTACAGTCCTCTAGCCCTGCAGTCCTCCACTCCTCCAGTCCTCCAGCCCTGCAGTCCTCCACTCCTCCAGTCTTCCAGACCTGCAGTCCTCCACTCCTCCACTCCTCCAGTCCTCCAGTCCTCCAGTACTCCTGTCCTCCAGTCCTCTAATCCTCCAACCCCCCAGACATCCAGCCCTGCAGTCCTCCCATCCTATAGCCCTGCAGTCCTCCCATCCTCTGGTCCTCCAGCCCTCCTGTCTTCCTGCCATGCAGTCCTCCAGTCCTCTAGTCCTCCATCCCTACAGCCCTTCTGTCTTCCTGTCATGCAGTCCTCCAGTCCTCTAGTCCTCCATCCCTACAGCCCTTCTGTCTTCCTGTCATGCAGTCCTCCAGTCCTCCAGTCTTCAAGTCCTCCAGTCTTCCAGTCCTCCAGTCCTCCATCCCTCCAGTCCTCTAGCCCTCCTGTCCTCCCATCCTCCAGCCTTCCATCCCTCCAACACTCCAGCTCTCCAGTTCCAGCCCTCCAGTCCTCCTGTCCTCTAGACTTCCTGTCCTCCAATCTTCCTGTCCTCCTGCCTCCAGCCCTCCAGCCCTCCTCTCTCTCTCACCCTTTCCTCACTTCAGTCCTCAGGTCCTCCAGCCCTCCTTCCTACCTAAGGGGAACTTCAGCTCCAGTAAACAAGGACATGACATTAGGGCTAATGGGCCTGAGTCTCCCATAATGAATACGTATGCATTTGCCATCTGTAGTGGTTTAAATAGGTATGACCCCCACAGATTCTATGTTTGAATGCTTGCCCATAGTGAGCGGCACTGTTAGGAGGTGTTGCCTTGCTTGTGTAAGTGTAGCATTGTTGGAGGAAGTGAATTACTGTTGAAGCGGGCTTTGAAGTCTTACATATGCTCAGGCAATGCCCTGTTTGCCACACAGTCTCCTGCTGCCTGAGGATCAAGATGTAGAACTCTCTGCTCCTCCAGCACCATGTCAGTCTGCATGCCACCATTTTCCGTACAATGACGACAATGGACTCAACCTCCGAAACTGCTAGCTAGTCCCAACGAAATGTTTTCCTTTATAAGAGTTGCTATGGTCATGGTGTCTCTTCACAGCAACAAAAGCCAGGCACCATCTTTGTTCACAAAGCCTAGGATCACAGCATGGCTACCAGTGACAGTTGCCCATGGGAAAGGTAAGGAGAAGAAGGCAGTGGTGGGACACATGTCTGGGGAAGATTCATGAGACCCCTTGGTCTAACCTAAGCTATGGCAATGAGTTGATACCATGGGAACGCAGTCAAGTTCTAGCAGTAAATATTATCATTTTGTGTCAAGTAGGAGAAACCATCTCTGTGGATGATAAAGCAGTAAAATACAGCTAGGCATGGTGGCGCACGCCTTTAGTCCCAACACTCAGGAGGCAGAGGCAGGCAGATCGCTGTGAGTTTGAGGCCAGCCTGGTCTACAAAGCAGGTCCAGGACAGCCAAGGCTACATAGAGAAAGGTTTCTCTGTCTCAAAAAACCAAACCAAACAACAACAAAAAAACCAGTCAAACACAGTGTCCTTTTGCACTCAACATTCCTCTTCAAAAATAGAGAAGAGGGATTAGGGAGATGCCTTAGGGGTCAAGAGAGCTTTATGATCTTGTAGAGGACATAAGTTCACTTATCCACACACACATCAGACAGTTACAGCCTCCTGTGAAGCCAGCTCCAGGAGGTGAAGCCAATACCCTGTCCTGGCTCTGTGGGCACTCATTCTTGTGCACACTCACTCTTGTACACAATCCCACACTCACACACACATATATGCACATAATTTAAAGTTTGTTAGTTGGAATCTATTTTTAAAATATGTAAAGACAGGAAGAACTTAAAAAGTATTTCATTAGCTGAGTGTAGTGGTGCCTGCCTTTAATCCCAGCACTTAGGAGGCAGAGGCAAGAGGATCTCTCTGAGTTCAAAGCCAGCCTGTTCTATATAGTTCCAGGCCATTCAGGACTCCATGTGAGACCCAGTCTCAAAAATAAATAAATAAATAAATAAATAAATAAATAAATAAATAATAAAAATTTAAAAGTAGCTCATTAACATAATAAAATGTGTGTATTTAATAGTGACCTTTCTTTAAAATGTCACACCAAGCAAGCCTGACTCGCTACTGCCAACTAATTAATTGCCAATGTGACTAAAACAAAAACAATATTTTTAAATGTTTTTAAAAGAATCTAAATGATCATTTCTTGTATAAAGCCAGTCTGAGATACAACATGTGCAGAAAACCAAGAAAATGGACTCAGAAAAATAACAGAACAGATAAAGAGCCTATAAGGCAACCAGCTAAAAAGTAAATATGCCAAAATCAGTAGCCTTTCAATATATCAGCAATAATCAATTTGGTTTCTTATGTTAACATTCACAATGGCAACATGAATAACAGAATACTTAGAATAAGTACAATGAAAGTCCCTGCACATATTTTATGATAGAAATAAAAACGTTACTGAAGATATAAAAGACACAAAAGGAGAAATGTGGTGGTGGTGGTGATGTGTGTGTGTGTGTGTGTGTGTGTGTGGCGCATGTCTGTATAATGGTGTGTGGTGTGGTGTGTGTGTGTGTGTGTGTGTGTGTGTGTGTGTGTGTGTGTGTGTGTGTGTTTACATGTACTTGACTATACCCAGCTTTTTATGTAGGCACTGGGATCTGAACTCAGGTCATCAAGATTGCATAGTAAGTGTTCTTATTTACCAAGACATTTCCCCAGCCACCCAGAATTAATTTTTTTCCATCTTACTTTTCATGTGTGTGGGTGATTGGAATCCATGTATGCCTGTGCATGGTATGTTCAGTGCCTGTAGAGGCCAGAAGAAGGGGTCAGATCCTACCTGAACCAGCAATTACAAGAGGTTATGAGCTGCCATTATAGGGGCTGGGAGCTAAAACTGGGTCCTCTGAAAGAGCAGCAAGTGCTTTTAACCACTAAGCCATCTCTCCAGCACCAAGACCTGTATTCCCCACGTTCCCTCATCACTAGGTACCCATATTCAACAATATGTCAGGAAAAATAAGACTAAATATACTTTGAATAAATGAAAACAGTTCATTGAAAATGAATCGCTGATATCCAACAGAAGGAGTCTGACTCATACTTAATTATACTACATGCTTTATCCTAGTGTATTTAAGACTCTTAGGCAACCTCATTTTAGGAAATGGTATCACTTTTACATAATATTATTACTTAAGATTTTTAACTCTTTGGTTCTTTTTTTTTAATCCATTTAGAAATGTCGTTTGTTTGTTTTTGTTTTTCAAGACAGGGTTTCTCTGTGCAGCCCTGGCTGTCCTGGAACTCACTCTGTAGACCATGATGATCTTGAATTCAGAGTGATCCACCTGCCTCTGCCTCCCTGAGTGCTGAGATTAAAGGCATGTTCCATTACCTCCCACCCCATTTAGTAAGCTTTTTTTTTTAAGTAAAAGTAGTGTTGTCTTTTTTAAAAGTACAGGTAATATTGTCTTAGATACACAAATAACACAGAACTCCTGCAGTTTGGTTTAATGGCCAGCAGGGGGAGACAGAGAAAAAGTAATTTAGGGTGCGAGTGGGGAGGGGGCTGGGTATCAGGTTGCTCTCATTAGAAACAATGGCTGGGGCCCAGCTTTGCATTGAAATCACCTGGGACAACTTTAAACTGATTCTGAACTGAGTGGTCTGAGGTATACATGCCATTGCTTTGAGATTTTTTCCCCCTTCGAAACAGGGTTTCTCTGTAAAAGCCCTGGCTGTCCTGGACTCACTATGTAGACCAGGCTAGCCTCGAATTCACAGAGATCTATCTGCCTGCCTCTGCCCCCTAGAGTGCTGGGATTAAAGGTGTGCACCACCATACCTGGCACTTTGAGAAGTTTTATATTGGTTGTATTATTGTCTCTAGTTCCAACAACATCTAAGACTTCAGAATATGCTACAAGGGCGGGTTGATGTGTTGCAGAATCTTCTGAAGAATTTATGGACCCCTAGCTGCTGTATAGTCTTTGTTCTCGAAAATCAGCATATTCTATGATGATAACACAGTAAGCCTGAGTTAATAAAATAAAATCAGGCTGGGTGTGGGCCATTAACCCTAGCACTCAGAGGCAGAGGTAGACAGAGCTCTGAATTCAAAGCCAGTCTGTGCTACAAAACAAGTTCCAGGCTAGCCAAGGTTACATAGTGAGACTCCTTGGATGGATGGATAGAAAGATAGATAGATAGATAGATAGATAGATAGATAGATAGATAGGAATTTCATTAACAAAAATAATTAAAGAGAAAAAACAATATAGTTAGTACTAATCTCATTCTCACCTCATGTGAGATTCCTTCTCACACCCAGGCATTTTCCTCCCCAGAGCCAGGAGAGTTCCTCTGCACTGCCCAGGAGTTCACAAACTCTTGTGATAGAGTTTTGGGAGAAAGCCAGACAGTTCAGCCCAGTGTATCCCCAGTCTTTGTGGGTTCCGCTCCCCACGGCTTGCCTTCATTTCCTTATGTAAAACTGTATGTTATTTTTATATTGCAAGCTGTTATAAACTAATTTCTAAATGACATCTGTCTGTTGCCTTCTACATTTCAAAAGTAATGAATCTTTGTTGTGGAAAAGACAAAAGCAGAAGGCTGTGGGTAAAAAATGTCACCATGCCAAGGCCATCACTACCACCATCTGGATGCATGTCATTACAGGCTTTTTGAGGACATGAAGACATGTGTATGTATGTGAGTCTACATTATATATGTGAACTCACAGTCCAAACCCGTGTGCATGTGCATGTGATCCTGGATACACTGTGAGTCATTAAGCTCCAGAACTGGGGTTTCACTAAAGATTATTTACAGTGGGGCATTTGGCTTGGCAGGTGGTGAGCACTGGTGATTTGGCTAAAGTGTGGCTTTGCTGACTAGGCTGCAGCCCATTGCTTGGACACACGGTAGTTTAAGAAGCTTCCTACTGTGGCACTGTGTTTTCTAACCTCAGGATGACTCACACATGACTCTGGTTTGCTGGGGTTTTATGAGGAGAGCTTTTGGAAGTGTTTGGTTTGTTGTTGGTTTTTTTTTTTTAATCATTTAAAAACATTTATTGGGCCTGAAGAGATGGCTCAGTGGTTAAGAGCACTGACTGCTCTTCGAGAGGACCCAGGGTTCAATTCCCAGCACCCACATGGCAGCTCACAACTGTCTATAACTCCAGGATCTGACACCCTCACACAGACACACATGCAGGCAAAACACCAATGCACATCAAATAAAAATAAATAACATATTTTTAAAAACATTTATTTGCATGTTTATTTTATTTATGTATGTATTTGCCTGCTTGTATGTACACCTGTGTACAGCTACCTGAGGAGGCCCAAAGAGGGTGTTGGATCCCCTAAAACTGAAATTATAGGCATTGGGAGCTATTTGATGAGTGTGCTGGGAACCAAACCCAGGTCCTCTGCAAGAACAGCAAGTGTTCTTTACTACTGAGCCCCCTCTCTGGCCCCCTGCTTTATTGTTGTTTTGTTTGTTTGTTTGTTTGTTTGTTTGTTTTGAGAAGGTCTGTCACCATATCCACAGGATGGAGTTACATTCACAGCCTTCCTACTTTAGCCTTTCCAGCCAGTACTGGGATCATGGGCTCCACACCCAGCGACTTTACCCTTCAGTAGGCATTTGGCATGATCTGAGATAGAAGAGGGACAGGGTTTCTAAGCACATCACTGCCTGTCCCTGGACCACTGTTCTAGTATTCAACCCATCCTCTAGCCTCTGAATGCGCCCCATTGCCTGGTTCCATCCTCACTTTCCTGGAGCCTTTTCTGCTTGGGACCCTCTGCTGAGACAGTTGTCACTGAACTTTGAATATTGGCTTGGAAAGTTGCCCCAACCGAGGGGCAAATTTACTCTCCTCTCTAGCCCCAGTTCCCATCTTTAAGAGCACACAGAGAAAGAGTGGTGGCGCGTGCCTTTAATCCCAGCACTTGGGAGGCAGAGGCAGGTGGATCACTGTGAATTTGAGGCCAGCCTGGTCTACAAAGTGAGTCCAGGACAGTCAAGGCTACACAGAGAAACCTTGTCTTAAAAAAAACCAGAGCATCCTTTACTGCCCTGGTGGGGTCATTTGCCTGCTCGTCTGTTGTCTCCCAGCTGGACTTAAGTCACTTGGTATCTTCTTGGCCCTTCTCACCTGGCCACACTGAACGGGCTGTGGCAAGAGTCTGCTGGGTGGATTGGAAAGGTATCAAACATCCCCTTGTACAGATGAGCACCGAGGCCTCAGCAGGGACATGGCAGCCCATGACGAGCCTCACCAAGGGGACAGTGGGAATGGATGTTCAGATCTGGGAGGTTTCTTTTTTTCATACTGTCTCCCACTACCATGTTTATGTGAAACCCAAAGATGGGGGGAATTCAACATATAAAAACTATTATTTCTCAGCCTGGGGTTCTATTTTTGTTTTCACCAAATTTTGATTTCCCAAACATGGCTTTTCCTATCATTCAGGACCTTAGATACAACTATCATAAAGGGTAGTGCTGAGATAAGGCCAGTAAAGCTGACTCAGCCTTCTGAGTCATCCCAGCCCCAGCCCCCACCTTCCTCCACCACCACCCCACCCCACCCCACCTCCCTTCACCACAAAGCAAACCTTGAGAAGGGGAGTGTCACACACACACCACACACATCACACACACCACAGACATTTTATTTTATGTGTATGGGTATCTTGCCTGCTTGTATGGCTGTACCACATGCACACACACACAGAGATGCCAGTAAAGGGCATTGGATCTCCTGGACCTTGAGTTAGAGATGGTTGTAAGCAGTCATGTGGATGCTAAGAGTTGAATCCAGGCCTTCTGGGAGTACAGCCAATGTTCTTAACTGCTGAGCCATCTCTCCTTTGGCAAGAGGAGGGCATCACCTTTCCAGCCTAGAGACTAGAGGTGAAAGAAGGGATGGGGAACCTTCTACTGAACACTGGCCCTCAGAATGTAGATCTGTGGCCTGTATCTTCTGGTTGAGGCTTTACCTTGAACTTCAAGAACTGTCCTACCCTGACCATGAAATACTTGCTTGGCACTTGTGCTCATGTCTAGAGAAGGGACAGACACATGCCTGAGCCTGGGGAAAATGCAGGTAGGTGGCATGAAAATAAGTGGGACTCACAGTCAAGGGAGTGCCTGCCCCACCCTTGGCAAGATTGCCTCGATGGGCCTTCCCCTACCTAAGCGGTAGGCACTCAGCCTCCTTCATCCCTTCATTTGTCACCTCCCCCTAGCAAGGGCAACCTACTAAAACCCAGGCACGTGCAGGTTTTGCAGATTCAAAGGTGAATTTTTGAACCAGTTCAAGCCAGGAGGCATGCCCAGATGAGGGCAATGGGGGCTGGAGAGAGGCCTGCACCAGACCAAAGAGGAAAGCCAGTCAGGCAGTAGGAAGAGGAGGGAGTGACCTACCACAAGGCATAGAGACTGGCTCTAAGAGGTTAGTGTATGGGCCCCAGCTTGATGAGTGGGTAGAAGTCACGGACAGTGTTGGGGAGGCTTACCAGACCTGTGGGTACCTTGGAAAGATTTGCTTTAGGAAGCACTCAGGTAGCCAGCGGAGCACAGACAGGAGGTGAGGGCTCTCATGGGCAGCTGCACTGTAGTCATAGCAAAGCTTTGCCTGAGGAAGCTGCAGAACCTAGCCACACCTGAAGGAAGTTGCTGTTATCTGCTGCATGTGTATCCTGGGCCCTGGGATATTGAAACTCCCTCCCTTGTGACTGAGGTGTTAGCATCTGCTCAGAACTGGCAAACCTCACAGTCAGAAACAGATCAAGCGGTTGTCTGAGCTTAGGAAGAAACAGGGGTCGGGGATAATAAGGGAAAGGACCTGAGTTCGGTTCCCACTACCCATGTCCAGTGGCTCACAGCCACCTGTCACTCCAGCTCCAGGGCATCCAGTGCCCTCTTCTGGACACTGAGGGCAGCTGCACTCACATGACTCAGGTATCAGACAAGCATGACTTCATAAAGCAATGACACGGGTCAGAGCAGCAGCTTCAGAACAGTATGATTTTCATTCACTCATTCACTCACTCATTCATGCATTCATTCATTCATTCACTGGAGAAGATACCAGAAGAATTTAGCAAATACATTGTGAGAACCCAGGTGGAGAAAATCAAGGAACAAGACCAAAAAACAAAACAACAACAACAAAAAAACCTTTCCTGCAGAGCTTACACTTCAGCAGGACAGTAATCTAACATAATTGGTGAACTGGGGTCCTGAGTGTCAGAGCCATAATCAAGGGAGGGTAGAAAGTTCTGGGCAAATTGTAGCTTGGCAAATTGTAGGTGTTACAGGAGTTCTCCCCTGGGAAGGCCACCTTTGAGCAGAGACGGGCAGGAGGTGAACTTAGGGGTGAACACAGAAGAGCTGTACAGGCAGGTGGTATTTAGGGCACATGAAGCATGCTAGAGGGATAGCAGGTGGCAAAGCAGAACAGCTGGTGGGAACAGGAAGAGGGTGGGCATGGCAACTAGAGTGTGAGACGTGAATGGCCTTTTCCCCAACCATAAAGAGGAAGAACAGGGGAACCATGGGTGGCTGTAAGCAGAGCTTTGCCATGACCAGACTCCTCCTAATGTAAGGTCACCTCTAAGTCAAGGTTTTCAGCCATGACACTATTGATACCTGGGGTAGGTTGGCTCCTCAGGATGCATTGTGGGATGTTTGTCAACATCTCAGACCTTTTAATTACCAGATGCCAGTAAGAATCCCTCCCCATAGCTGTGACACCCACAATATCTCATGCCTTGCCAAATGTCCCCCAGAAGGCTAAGACTCCTACAGTGGAGAGCCATCACTTTAGGTTGTAGCAGGCGTGGGCCCCAGGAGCTCTGGTTCAGACAAGCTGGGCATGAGGTGGCCAGGAGACCTGTAAGACAAGCTGTCTCTCTTGAGCAGCTGGACAAGTGAGTTCAGCAACTTCCACACCCTGGGATGAGGAACAACGCCAGAAGGCTTGGTTGCACTTAATTCCTTGAGCAAGAATGTGTGTAAGGTGCTGGAGAAGGTACCAGAAGAATTACTTGAGCTTTCTGTCCCCACTCCCCCACCACCACCACCAAGCATAGAAAATGAGAGTCAAGGGGAGGGACTGGTAGGAGGCTGGAGAAAAAGGAGAGGGAGTCAAAGTTGTCTGGGAGGGAAGCTCATCGATTATTGGTACACTTTGTGACTATCTTCTATATGTGAGGCAAATGTTATCCCAGTCTAGGAATCTTGAATAACATTCTTAGATCACCTCCAGGACACGTGCTTCTTAATGCCAATGCTCAATGCTGGTTCCCTGAAACTTGTAAGTGTGGCTTATGCCAGCATTGAAAGCAGCACAGGTTGTAATGTGGTTGGGAAATGAAACAGCTGCTTGGATGGAGCTTAGATGGGGAGTAAATTACAAATATTCAGGGCAGAGCTATTTATTAAAGCATAGAGCTTGTTAATATCAACTTTACTTCAGGGTGGGACACTTCAAAGCTGCAGTATGTCTGTGCAGGCCAGAGGACAGAGTAGATGGCTCTCTCCTAGTTGTGTGGATCCTAGTGGTCAAACTCAGGTCATCAGGCTTTGCATAGCTTATCCACAATCATTTCCAAGGCCCCTCACCACTGTGTGTGTGTGTGTGTGTGTGTGTGTGTGTGTGTGTGTCCATCCGTCCATCTCTGTCTCTGCCTCTTTCTCTGTATGTCTCTCTGTCTCTCTGTCTGTCTTCTGTGTCCGTCTCTGTCTCTTTCTCTGTGTGTGTGTCTCTATCTCTCTGTGTGTCTCTGTCTCTCTACCATCCCTCAAATGTCTAATTCATGTAATAGTGTAATAGTGCTTTCTGTAACACAGGGCAAGGAAGCTACTTGGGGACTAATAGGCCACTAAGTAGAGTGAGGTGGCACAGCCCCTGACACATATACAGTGGGCAGTGCAGTGTTTGTGGAGAGGATGTAAGAGTCATTAAAAATGCTTCATCCCAGCAACAGATGCCTAAGGGCTCCAGAAAGACTGGGCATGAGCACCTCACTGGAGATTTCAGATTTCTGGGGGTTTTTGTTGTTGTTGTTTTCCCAACTGCCACCCCCAACACCAGAGTTCTGGCATCCTGGAGAGTAGCATGCATTATTCCTAGCACCTGTAGGCTTCACTGCCACAGTGTCTCTTGCCCATCTGGTTTTGAACTCAGGGACAGGTGTTTCTAACATCAGTACCTTTCCATTCTTCTCACGGTACCAAAGGGAGAGCTTGGTATTTGCTTGCAATCATGTTCAGTGTCTTCACCATTTATTTACATTTCAGGATCTGTAGACCCATAAGATTGTCACCATTGTGCCAGTCCTGAATCTGAAACAGGCCTTGCAAGTTATGGAGGAAAAAAGCGAGGCACCAGTGCAGGAAAAATAGTGGAAGCCAGCTCAAAGTGGAGGGCCAGCAAGATGGCTCAGCAGATAAAGATGCTTGTGGAAGCTTTCTCTCACAACAGATGGAAACAAGTAGAGAGACCCACAAGAGAGAGCTGTGGTAGCTAAGTAATTTCCTCTGTTCAGAGCTCAGGGAATCTGACAGCAATGATGACAATGACAATGATGACAACAAAGAAGAGGGAGAAAATGAAGAACAAGAACAGAAAAGCATAAGAGAGGATGGAGGACAAAAGGAGAACAAATCCCTCTAAGCCATTGAACAAAGTAATCACTGAAGCAGCAAAAGAGAGCCTACAAAGGTCTGTACCAGGCCCTCCACAAACATATTATACCTTTCTTCTTGGTGTTTTTATGGAACTCCTGAGAGTGTGAAAAAGTATGTCTTTGAAACTTGTGTCTTTTCTTGGACTCTTTTCTTTCTGTTGGTGTGCCTTGTCTGACTTCATTGTGATGGTTGTGTTTTGCAGCCTGAATTTAACTCCCAAATTCTATATAAACATTGAAAGGGAGAACCCACTCCACCAAATTATCCTCTGACCCCCACATCTCATATCTTTACTGAATCATAAAAATTAAAAACAAACAAGAACCCTTAAAGTAGACTCCATAAAGGCTGGAGAGATTGTTCAGCAACTAAGAACATGTATTGCTCTCACAGGAGACCTGAGCTCAATTTCCAGCACCATATCAGTTGGCTCACAGCTATGAATACAGTACCTGAAAAGCAACATCCAAGTTTGTCTTCTGACCTCCACACTCCACACCCGCATGTTGTACACATATGAACCCATGTCCAAAATAATGTGTACCTCCAAAATGACACGAGGTATGGCTTTTTGGACACAAAGGAGAATGATCTGAGAAGTAGACACTGCAGCTCACAGCCTCATTCTAAGGAAATCCACAAAAGCATCCGTCTCTTAAAGAGCATGGGCCTTTCCATCTCCCAAGTACATCCCAGCCTGCACACTCCTCTCTTGGGCACTGACTCCAGTGAAGCTGTGGTAAGAGTCCCAGGGAAGCAGTAGAGCTGGTGATGACTGGCTCTACAGAAAGGTCGCTCTAGGTGTGTGGTGCAGGCAGAGAGGCAGAGAAGGACAGTCCTGGGACTGAATGTCAGGAATGGCTAGAGAATGCAGCAGAGAATTAGAGTATAGAGAATGATGGGGAGACTGGTCAAGGGACAGAATACTGGACACTTTCTTCTAATCTGCTAGCTGTTGTCCAAATGGCTATAATACCAGTCTAGGGTCAGGAATCTGGTAAGTATGTAGAGACCCTTGCTGTCCAAGCATGAAGATCTGAGGTCAAATCCTGAATTCATGTAAATCAGGATGAAGAGAACTCCAAAAGGTCCTCTGACCTGAAGACAGGCACATGTAAATTTATAAATATGGATGCATATGTATACACACAGACACACATGATCCCATGCCCATAGACATTCATGCACAAAGGACACACCAATGTTAACACATAGGCATGCACACCCAAGCACATGTGTAAGAATGCTCACACAATTATATAATCACACACATGAAGACTTTTACCTTTATATAGAAGGCATAAATGCAGAAACCTCTTGTGGGTATGAATTTACATGTATACACACATTTAAACAGGTTTTTTGGTAATGTTATGACCAATTCTCTTAGTAGTCCTTATTTGTCTGTAGAAACCACCCCTTGTCCCCAAGACCAGGCCTTGTTTCCACTTCATGATAACTAGGATCTATGATTTATTCCTTTTCTTCGGCTCTAATTAAATTATAATGTGTGGGACCCAACAATTCTCCAAACATGTTCTCACTTTCAGAAACCTCTGGATGAGAAGACGGAGGGCCCTGGAATGACAACTTCATAACCAATATGGTTACCTGGGTTACAGCCTACTAATCCTACCAAGCTACCCATGTCACAGATGGCAGTAGATTCATGGTGTTCCCATAGAACAGACAGGGGACAGGTACCCAAGAGTGAGTGGAAAGCATGTCATTTCCCCCAGTCATCTTAGAACCTTTTTTCATTTTAGATGATTCCAATCACTCTGTGGGGAATGTCATCCCTATGCTCCCTCTAAATATGTCAGTCATTGAAGGAATTGGCCAGAAGGCCAGAGCACTGACCCTGCATTGTGAGCAAGAAAGAGTCCTTTATGGTCACCTGCACCTTCAGCCACATACTCAGTGTCTTAAAGTTTCTAACACCTACAGTGATGATTTGTGGCTTCTTGCTACATCAGAACTTGAGCATCCTAAATTGACAGCTCTGGTCTAAACGAAACATCAATATCAATGCCATTCAAAGCTCAGGGAAGCTGATGCAGGAGAATCACTAAAAATATGTATGGAGAGCTCACCTGTTACAAATATCCTGTGTCAAAAAGAAAAAGGTATGACTATGTGTCCATTCAGAATTGTCAACAGACCTTACCTCTCAGTGACTACTAATGCCACTTGCTATGATAACAGGAAAATGCCAGCAGCAGCAGGGAGAAGAAACAGCCCCATGGACACCAGTGTTATGGAAATCACCTGAGAGGATTTTTAACTTGGTGGAGAAGCAACAGCATCCCAGGAGATGTCTCCCCTCCTTGCTAGCATTGGCTTTGTTTCACACAGGGTCTCACTATGTATTCCAAAAAGGATGAAAGCTGTGTTATATTACTGCCTCACTTCATGAAGCCCAGGTTCATGTCCATAGATAGTGCTGCTTTCCCTATTGTCAGAGAAGTTTCTTTTGTATGAGGAGCTACTAAAGCATAGACTCATCAAAAGGTTGAGAATAAGTGTTGAGTATCTGGCCACAATGAGGCATCTGTATCACACAGTCACACACCAGACCTCACCACTCAGGTGGCATGGTGTAAAATGACACAGAAACAATACAAGAGGTAGAGGCTGGGAAGGAGTGTTGTGAAAACCTCCTCTCTGGATTTGACAAGGCATTACACACTTAAAACTCTGAAGCTGTGGTTACTTCCACTAAAATTTCACAAGGTGGCACCCTTTCAGTATTCCAACATGCTTGAGATAGAGGTTCTGCTCCACCCCTCCAGAGGAGCTATTGATAGTTAACTTTTACAAGGGAAGGAAGAGCCATTTTATGGAGGGATGCAGAGAATGAAAACTTGCCCAGGAACACCACAGGCAAGGGCATGCAAATAACTCTGATTAAGCACAGCAGGATGTTAAAACAGAGAAAATGGAGCAAGGCCCTTGCAACCAATCCTGACAGAGCTTAGTCACTCCGCATGTGGAAAAAGAGAACTGATTCCTGTAATTTATCCTGATTCCAAAGAGCATCTAGCACACATTCTCATTCTCTCTCTCTCTCTCTCTCTCTCTCTCTCTCTCTCTCTCTCTCTCTCACACACACACACACACACACACACACACACACACACACACAAAACATGCACAGAGAGAGGCCAATAATTCTCAGCCTATAGGTGATATTGTAATGTGATTTTTAAGGCATATATATTTTTTATGATCTTACATTACTTTTACCTTTGTATTCACACTACTGAATGAAACTTGGGAACTGATATTCAAGAACAAAGTAGCAGGTAATAAGCATTGAATAAGCTACTGGATTTCATCCTTTGTTTCTCTCTACCCTGCCCCCCCCCACACACACACACCTCCACTACTAGGAATGGAATCCAAGGCCTCAAGCTGAGCTCAAGCTCTGACCCTGAGGTATACCACATTGCTACTTACCTTATTCTCTTTTTAAAATTAAATTTTTATTTTTAAAAATAATTTATTCAGATTACATCCCAATTGTTATCCCCTCAGTTGTATCTGATCACCCCCCCCCCCTTTCACTCTATTCCCCACATCTAGACCTCTGACAAAAGGGGACCTCCTTCCCTACCATATGACCACAGCCTATCAGGTCTCATCCAGATAGCCTGCTTCCCCTTCCTCTGAGTGCCACCAGGCCTCCCCCCAAGAAGAAATGGTCAGATGCAGGGCACCAGAGTTCATGTCAGAGGCAGTCCCTGCTCTTCCCACAGCTATTTTTTAAAGATACCTAAAAAACACATACAAGGAGAAAAGAGGTAGCAGAATCTCTCTCTTCTCTTCTCTTCTCTCTCTCTCTCTCTCTCTCTCTCTCTCTCTCTCTCTCTCTCTCTCTCTCTCTCTCTCCCTCCCTTCCTTTCTCTTGGAATTAGCATATGATCCCAGGATCTTGAACTTCCTTGGATCTCAGTGGCTGCATCTCTGGGTCTTATATGCTTTATGCGACAAGTTCTTGTCCTTTCACAATGTTGCTGCATTTTCTCTGAGTGCAAAATCAGTGGAAGAGACCAGGATAATGTGAAGTGACAAAATATCATTGCTCTGTGGATGATCTGATATACCAAGATCTATCTAATCATACTAAGGGTGTTTTTAGTGAACACAACCTGGGAGAAGATACCATATCCCTAGGCAGGTGAAAACCCTACTTTTTGGCTGAATTCCAGAATAAAAATTGCTTAATTAACCTAACTTACATGGCTTTTCCCTTTGCATTCAGATGATTGACTGAAGCTTGGTAATTGGTATTGATAAAGAGCAAAATAACACATAATAAGCACTGAATAAGCTTCTGGTTCCATCCTTGTCTGTTACTTCTTTTCCCCATTTTACTAGGGATGGAATCCAGGGCCTCTAGTGTGCTGAGCTCACACTCGGACCCTAAGTTACACCCCAGTCCTAATTCCATTATTCTCTCAAGATCCCTGAAAATTACATAATATTAGTATATCCAGATATCAGGTAAAGGGCACAGAAAGGATTAGCACCTTCAAATACAGTACATTATGGGTTTCAAAATATGAGGAAGCTTATGTCCTCTGCCCTCTTGCTTCCTAGATATGTGGTTATTATGGATTTTTGGGAAGGTGCATGATAAGGCTGAACTTCCACATGGGTCTGAAAAGATGAGAAACCTTATCAGCTCTATATCCTGCCTGAGATCATGGCCTTGGTCTCTTGTACTATGGTATACATGTAGAATAATTTCCTGTTTATAGCAATGGAATCCCTTCTTGGGGCAGAAGAAAATCTCTTTTAATCCAGTAGGTGTCCATGTGCAAATTCTAATTCTGAAATGAGAAAAGGCAGACCTCAAAGTCAAGTCGATATGCCATCAAGTCACCTCCCTCTCACTTCTCCAACTTTTCTCTCCTTTTTCCCCTTCTTTCATTTTCCATTCTTCCTGTCTCCTTTCCTTTCTTAGATGCCTCCAATTTTTATCTCTTACTCTATATCTTCACTTCCCTCTTCTCCTCCAATCTCTTTTTTTCTCCTGCAATAGGAAAATCATTTATTAGATACAAAGGTCTCATACAAACATTATACGGAAGCTTATAATTTCATCTGTCTTGTGGCTCCCGAGAATGCCTGAGACACCCTGTTGTGGCTGTGGCCAAAGCTGCTGGCTCTCAAATTATCACAGGCTTCAGAAACTACCAGAAGTAATATTTATGACGTAGGAGCAGGGAAGGAACACATGAAGAGATGGGACACTAACTGGATGCAATCTCAACACACTTTCTCCCTCTTCTAGCGCCTGTGGACTTTCTCCTCCTATTCCTGTTATCACTGTCATCTTTGTCCTCCTCTTAGACCTTGTCCATCTTGTCCTATTCCTAATTGCCCCCTCTTTTTTCTGTTTTGCTCTTTACTTTTTCTTCTCTCTCTCTCTCTCTCTCTCTCTCTCTCTCTCTCTCTCTCTCTCTCTGTCTCTCTCCCCTCTCTGTCTCTCTCTCCCTCCCCTTCCTTCTCTCCTTGTTACTACTCCTCCTCTTTTTCTTACTCTTTCCCCCATATTTCTAGTCATCTGTCTGTCTCTCTCTCTGTCTCTCTCTCTCAACCTTTCTTCCACAATGACCTATATGGACAGAATAGCCCACCAATAGTAATGAGTAGGAAGATGAACCAAGCAAAAAAATTAGGTCTGATTAGATCAATCATGATGAGGAACAAGGAAAAAATGCTAAAACCTGGGACCTCTCATTCATGTGAGACAACATCCATGGTACACACATTTATTACAAAAGAAATCAGAATGATTCATTGCTTTCCCAACACTAGTTCTGCTGAGGAATTCAGAATGATACGGCTTGGGAATGAAAAGAGATGGCACTCATATACCATGCTTGATATGGAATTTCCTCAACCTCTGGAACTTGAGATTAGTTCATGAGGGTTTTTCTTCGAAACCTGCCAATGATATCATGATATATTTTATGAGCAGCTGCTATTAATTAGAATGTGTAAGACACTCTGTAATAGCTAGTTTTTAGTTTTGAACTACCGAGCATTTTGCTCTTGTACCTTCCAGACCGGAAACTCACATATTCATTGTTTCTATTTCAGGATACACACCAGGGCAATGGAATATGACAGCATCCTCTGGTACCAAAACTGTGTGTATAGGTCCACACTTGACAAGAATGCTCTCAGGAATGGATGGGTCTGAGAAGAAATAAGAAGCCAGGAATTTCAAATGAGTACAGCCAGCCATACCTGATCCGCCAAGGAATGCAGGCCCAAGGAGCTTCAACAAATGGCCCCTAGAATGAATCCCAAACCATTCCAGGCATACACTCATCTTATGGGGGCAAAGAAAAACTGACAAACTGCTTTGTCCTCCTAACACATAATAGTCATAATAACCTGAGTTTTCTCAATTCTTTTAGCTGTATGTGACTAAGAACAAGACTCCGTTATTCATTCATGCTCAGTTTTACCTGTAACCATTTTAAGTTTTGTCCTTCAGAGGAATATCAAATGGCTGAGAAACACTTAAAGAAATGCTCAACCTCCTTAGTCATCAGGGAAATGCAAATCAAAACAACTCTGAGATTCCATCTTACACCCATCAGAATGGCTAAGATCAAAAATTCAAGCAACACCACATGCTGGCAAGGATGTGAGGAGAGAGGAACACTCCTTCATTGCTGGTGGGAATGCAAACTAATACAGCCACTTTGGAAATCTATCTGGTGCTATCTCAGAAAAATGGGAATAGGGCTTCCTCAAGACCCAGCTATTCCACTCCTTGGAATATACCCAGAAGATGCTCCAGCACACAACAAGAAAATTTGCTCAACCATGTTCATAATAGCCAGAACATGGAAACAGCCTAAGTGTCCATCAGTAGAAGAATGCATAAAGAAACTGTGGTACATATACACTATGGAATACTATTCAGCTATTAAAAACAAGCATTCCCGTAATTTGTGGATAAATGGATTGAGCTAGAAATGATCATAATGAGTGAGTTAACTCAGAAGCAGAAAGACTCAAATGGTATATACTCACTTATATCTGCATACTAGCCCAAGGGGCATGTCCCACAAAAGCCTTCACTTATCAGGAAACTGAGACAGAGGGGAGGACATCCTATTGGGACTCTAGATGAGAGAAGCATGGGAGAATAGAAAAGTAGAAGTATCCAGAGAGTTCTAAAAACCTACAAGTAGAACATTATGATAGGCAGTTTTGGGCCCAGGGGTCCCGCTCAAACTAAGACACCAGCCAAGGATAATACAGGGGGTAAACTTTAAACCTCTACCCAGATCTAGCCAATGGTCAGAATATTCTCCACAGTTGAGTGGAGAGGGAGATATGACTTCCTCATGTACTCTGGTGCCTCACATTTGACCATGTCCCCTGGAGGGGGAGACCTGGTAGCACTCAGAGGAAGGACAGCAGGTTACCAAGAAGAGACTTGATACCCCAGGAGCATATACAGGGGGAGGTAATCCCCCTCAGAAACAGTCATAGGGGAGGGGAGCAAGGGGTAAATGGGAGGGAAGGAAGAATGGGAGGATACAAGGGATGGGATAACCATTGAGATATAACAAGAATAAAATAATTTTTAAAAAATTTTAAAAATAAAAAATAAATAAAGTTTTGTCCTTCAAATTCTAATCCACCTCTGCTTCCCTCCTATCAAGAGCAGACTGATTCTGTCTTCACCAAGATTTCTCAGGACTTCTCTAAACATCAGTCCAACAATCTCTCTAGATTTTCAGCTGTCTATGTTCACTCTTGCCTCTGAGACTTCTGTGTGTGTGTGTGTGTGTGTGTGTGTGTGTGTGTGTGTGTGTGTGTCCTCCCAATACAAGAGCACCCACATTTGTAAAATATATGCTAAAAAGGCTTAAACCACACATCGATCCCCACACAATAATAGTGGGAGACTTCAACACCCCACTCTCACTGAAGGACAAGTCATTGAAACAGAAACTAAGCCGAGAAATAACATCATTAACCAATGCCATGGGTCAAATGGATCTAACAGATATCTATAGAACCTTTCACCCAAACAAGAAAGAATATACCTTCTTCTCTGCACCCCATGGAACCTTCTCCAAAATTGATCTCATTGTAGTTCACAAAGAAAGCCTCAACAGATACAAGAGGATTGAAATAATACCTTGTATCCTATCAAATCATCATGGGCTTAGGCTCCAATTCAACAACAACAGAAATAACAAAAGGCCTACACGTATGTGGAAACTAAACAACTCTCTGCTAAACGACACCTGGGTCAGGGAAGAAATAAAGAAAGAAATCAAGGAGTTTCTGAAATTCAATGAAAATGAAGGAACAACATACCCAAATTTGTGGGATACATTGAAAGCAGTGCTAAGAGGAAAATTCATAGCACTAAGTGCCTTTAAAAAGAAATTGGAAGCATCGCACATAAGCAACTTAACGACACAACTGGAAGCCCTAGGAAAAAAAGAAGCAGAAACACCCAAAACAAGTAGACGTCTGGAAATAATCAAACTCAGGGCTGAAATTAACAAATTAGAAACTAAGAAAACAGTCCAAAGAATCAACAAAACCAAGAGCTGGTTCTTTGAGAAAGTCAACAAGATAGACAGACCATTAACCAAACTAACTAAAAGGCAGAGAGACAGTATTGAAATCAACATAATCAGAAATGAAAAGGGAGACATAACAACAGACACTGAAGAAATACAAAGAATCATAAGATCCTACTTTGAAGGCATATATGCCACAAAATTTGAAAATCTAAGGGAAATGGACGATTTTCTTGATCAATTTCACTTGCCAAAGTTGAGTGAAGAACAGATAAACGAGCTAAATAGTCCCATTTCCCCTACAGAAGTTGAAGCAATCATTGATAGTCTCCCAACCAAATAAAGCCCAGGGCCAGATGGTTTCAGTGCAGAATTCTACCAGACCTTCAAGGGCGAGCTAATACCGATACTCTTCAAGCTACTCCAAATGTTAGAAAGGGATGGAACATTACCAAATTCATTCTATGAGGCCATAGTCTCATTGATACCTAAACCTCACAAAGACTCAACAAAGAAAGAGAATTTCAGACCAATTTCTCTGATGAACATCGATGCAAAAATACTAAATAAAATACTTGCAAAACGAATACAAGAGCACATCAGAGATATCATTCATCATGACCAAGTAGGCTTCATTCCAGGCATGCAGGGATGGTTTAATATATGGAAATCCATCAATGTAATCCACCACATAAACAAAATGAAAATAAAAAACCACATGATCATCTCTTTGGATGCAGAGGAAGCATTTGATAAAATCCAACACCCATTCATGTTTAAAGTTTTAGAGAGATCGGGAATACAAGGCACTTTCCTTAACATAATAAAGGCTATATATAGGAAGCCAATAGCCAAAATCAAAGTAAATGGTGAGATATTCAAGGAAATTCCTCTAAAATCAGGAACAAGGCAAGGCTGCCCACTCTCTCCATATCTCTTCAATATAGTACTCGAAGGTCTAGCCAGAGCAATAAGACAACAAAAGGAGATCAAGGGTATTCAAATGGGAAAGGAGGAAGTCAAATTATCCCTATTTGCAGACGATATGATAGTCTACATAAGTGACCCTCAAAATTCCACCAGAGAACTGAGACAGCTGATAAACACCTTCAGCAAATTGGCTGGATACAAAATTAACTCAAAAAAGTCTGTAGCCTTCCTATACACAAATGACAAGCTTGCAGAGGAAGAAATTAGGAAAACTACACCCTTCACATTAGCCACAAGCAATATAAAATATTTAGGAGTTACTCTAACTAAGCAAGTGAAGGACTTGTTTGAAAAAATTTTCAAAACTCTGAAGAAAGAGATTGAAGATGACATGCGAAGATGGAATGATCTTCCTTGCTCATGGATCAGGAGAATTAACATAATAAAAATGGCCATCCTACCAAAAGCAATCTACAGATTCAATGCAATCCCTATCAAAATACCTACACAATTATTTAAAGACATTGAAAGTTCAATTCTGAACTTCATATGGAAAAACAAAAAAACCAGAATAGCTAAAACAATCTTGTACAATAAAAGGTGCTCCAGAGGAGTCTCCATACCTGATCTCAAACTGTGCTATAAAGCAATAGTAATTAAAACAGCATGGTACTGGCACAGCAACAGGCTGGTTGATCAGTGGAATCGAATCGAAGACCCAGAAATGAATCCACACACATATGGTCACTTGATTTTCGACAAAGAAGCCAAATCCATTCGATGGAAAAGGGATAGCATCTTCAACAGATGATGCTGGTCTAACTGGATGTCTATGTGTAAAAAAAATGCAACTGGACCCATATTTGTCACCTTGTACAAAACTCAAATCCAAGTGGATTAAAGACCTCAACATAAAACCAGAGACCCTAAGTCACTTAGAAGAAAAAGTGGGGAAGAGCCTGGAACATATTGGCACAGGAGACAACTTCCTGAACAGAACACCAACAGCCCAGACATTAATGTCAACAATTAATAAATGGGACCTCATGAGGATGAGAAGCTTCTGTAAGGCAGGAGACACTGTCAGGAGAACAAAGCGACAGCCTACAGACTGGGAAAAGATCTTCACCAACCCTACATCTGACAAAGGTCTAATATCCAAAATATATAAAGAACTCAAGAAATTAAACACCACCAAACCAAATAACCCAATTGAGAAATGGGGCTTGGAACTAAACAGAGAATTCTCAACAGAGGAATATCAAATGGCTGAGAAACACTTAAAGAAATGCTCAACCTCCTTAGTCATCAGGGAAATGCAAATCAAAACAACTCTGAGATTCCATCTTATACCCATCAGAATGGCTAAGATCAAAAATTCAAGCAACACCACATGCTGGCAAGGATGTGGGGAGAGAGAGGAACACTCCTTCATTGCTGTTGAGAATGCAAACTAATACAGCCACTTTGGAAATCTATCTGGTGCTATCTCAGAAAAATGGGAATAGGGCTTCCTCAAGACCCAGCTATTCCACTCCTTGGAATATACCCAGAAGATGCTCCAGCACACAACAAGAAAATTTGCTCAACCATGTTCATAGCAGCCTTATTCATAATAGCCAGAACATGGAAACAGCCTAAGTGTCCATCAGTAGAAGAATGCATAAAGAAACTGTGGTACATATACACTATGGAATACTATTCAGCTATTAAAAACAAGCATTCCCGTAATTTGTGGATAAATGGATTGAGCTAGAAATGATCATAATGAGTGAGTTAACTCAGAAGCAGAAAGACTCAAATGGTATATATTCACTTATATCTGCATATTAGCCCAAGGGGCATGTCCCACAAAAGCCTTCACTTACCAGGAAACTGAGACAGAGGGGAGGACATCCTATTGGGACTCTAGATGAGAGAAGCATGGGAGAATGGCAAAGTAGAAGGATCCAGAGCATCCTAGAAACCTACAAGTAGAACATTATGATAGGCAGATTTGGGCCCAGGGGTCCCGCTCAAACTAAGGCACCAGCCAAGGACAATACAGGCGGTAGACCTTAAACTCCTACCCAGATCTAGCCAATGGACAGAACATTCTCCACAGTAGAGTGGAGAGTGGGATATTACTTTCTCACATACTCTGGTGCCTCACCTTTGACCATGTCCCCTGGAGGGGGAGACCTGGTGGCACTCAGAGGAAGGACAGCAGGTTACCAAGAAAAGACTTGATACCCTATGAGCATATACAGGGGGAGGTAATCCCCCCTCAGGAACAGTCATAGGGGAGGGGAATAAGGGGAAAATGGGAGGGAGGGAAGAATGGGAGGATACAAGGGATGGGATAACCATTGAGATGTAACAAGAATAAATTAATAAAGGAAAAAATAAAAAAAAAACATGCGGAATCCTTTGGGTATAAACCCAAGAGTGGAATAGCTGGACCTTGGGATAGATGGACTTTCAGCCTTTTGAAGAACCCCACACACCATTTTTCATAGTTACTATACAAGTTTTGACCCTCATCAGCATGGATAAATGTCCCTCTTTCCTTACAGCCTTGCCAGTATGTGTTGTCATTTGCTTTACTGATCTTGACCATCTGAGTGTGTTAAGATAACACCTCAAACCAGTATTAATTTGAGACTCCCTGATGGCTAAGAATGTCCACATTTTTATAAGCATTTCTCACTCATTTGTGTTTTACTTGAGAATATTTAGTTCTATACCCTATTTTTAATTGGGTTGCTTGTTCTCTTTTCCTCTTTCTCAAGGTTATAATTACATCATTTCTCCCTTTCCTTTTCTCCCTCCCAAGCTTCCTATATATACTACCTTGCTCTTTTCAAATCCATGACCTATTTATTTATTAATTGCTGTTATATGTATACATGTATGTATAGATATAACCATGAATATAAACTACTCAATCCATATAATGTTACTCACATGTATGTTTACAGGGCTGAAGATTTGGTATTGGATAACCAAATTGATGTGTTCTTACTTGGGAAAGACTTATTTCTCCAACTCTCAGCATTCCTTAGTTGCATGTAGTTCTCTTTGTAGGATTGAGGGCTCTTGGGCTTTCCCCATCCAATTTGGCATGACTATTGGTACTATCCTTTTTCAGCTCATGCTTTTTGGCAGTCATGTTGCTATGATGTTATGGATTCTGCTTCTGACATTACTAAAAGACACAACCTTATGGCCAGCTCCCTGATTCTCTTTTTTCTTTTGAATTATTATTATCTTTTTATTGAAAAATAAAATCATTCATATTACATCTCAATTGCTATCCCATCCCGTGCATCCTTCCATTCCTCCCTCCCTCCCGCTTTCACCCCATTCCCCTTCCCTATGACTGTGACTGACAGGGACCTCCTCCCCCTGAATATGATGCTAGGGTATCAAGTCTCTTCTTGGCCCTCTTAACAATCTTCCTCAGTGTTCTTTGAGCCTTAATGCAGGAGTATTTTATACATGTATCTGCTGAGACTGGGCTGCATAACTTATAACTCTGCATTTTTTATGTTCTTGTTTCCCTTACTAGTCTCCATCTGTTACAAAGAAAAGTTTCCTTGAGAAGTAAGGGGTACACTTATCTGTGGATCAAATGTTTAGTTTGTCATTAATGATTATACTTTTTAGTATATTATTAGCTGTAGGTTATTTAACTTCTTGGTGTTCACCTTTTTTTAAAGTTCTTTATAAAATCTAGATATTGTCCCTATGTCACATATAATTTGTAATGGTTTCTTCCCCTCCGGTAGGCGGCAGCTGTGCTTGAATGATGATAATGCCTTTCCAAGGCTTTTTAGCATCGTACAGCCATAATTATTAATTGTTGGTTCATGCCATCCTATCTGAACATGTCCAGGAACTCCTTTCTTGTGCCTATTTCTTACAACCTCTTCTCTCAGACTCAAAATATCTGGTCCTATGTTGAGGTTCTTATTCCATTTGGAGTTGAATTTTTGCATGTTGATAAATTTCTATTTATCAACTTGCATTCTTCTCTGTGAAGACATTGTTTAACTTGTGCCATTTGTTGAAAATATTTTATTTTTTTTCCAGTGTATGTGTGACTTCTTTATCAAACATCATGTGTCCATAGGTTTGTAGGCTTATATCTGAATCTTCAGTTCTAGACCATTAATCAACATGTCTATTTTATGGCAAGTAAATAGATAATTTTTTAAAAGTGGAATACTTTATCATGTATGAACCTTGAAATGTGTTATTTCAAAAAATGCGCTAGCTTTTAAAAGTGGATCACTGTCAAAGGCATGGGCTTGAGCTTGTAAGGCACCCATGTCCAGGTTCTCATGTCCCAAGACAATGAGTTGGAATAGACACCAGGTTAGAAATAGATATAGAAGTATTTAATTTAAAAAGCAAAAGCACTCCAGAGAATGGAAGAGGGTTAGTTGGTTTAGGAAAAAAATCACATGTCCCAAAATTGCTAGACCATGAGCCCTGGTACTTTCTAGGACATTTACATTGAATCTACTACTATGTTTGTATATTTTGGGCTTCTCTTAAGCATTCTGTTTGTTTCATGTAGCCCAGATGAGAAAAGAGTTGCACTGTTTTTCTATTTCTTATGACGATCTTCATATTTGAATATGCTAGAATTCACATTGCCTTCTCCAGGTTACCCTGTTCTGCAACATTAGCAAACCATGTTTTTAAGAGTAAATGATTGAATGTACTGAAAACACATCCTATTTTGCAACAAAACAATGAAAATATCAATTTCTCCAAATGAATTAAGAAAATACAATTCCATTCAAAACAGAAATCAATAGAGTTGACCTGATTTGGTTTTTAATACAAAAATTTAAAAGAATCAACACAAAATAAGAAAAATGTAAAAAAAAAAATCCTTCTACAAAAGGTTCATCTATATACAAATCAGTACGAAAGAGAATGATAAAAATAAATAAAACATTTTTTGAGGTTTAGTTGCAGGTTCATTTCTTTCTTTTTGTATTTATTTTAAAACTATACAATTACTCAACCATATTTGTTGTTCAACTCAAAACAGCCAAAAACTGGAAACAACCTAGATGTCCATTAATGGATGAGTGGATAAAGGAAATGTTGTACATTTTACACAATGGATCATTACTCAGCTGTTAAAAATAAATGAAATTCATAGATAAATGAATGTTGCTAGAGGGAAAGTCATCCTGAGTGAGGAACCTCGGACCCAGAAAGATAAATATGGTATGCATTCAGTTGTATGTAGATGTTTGCCATTAAATCATTGATGACCAAGCTATAATCTGTGCAACAACAGGGATTAGATATAGACAAAGGGACTGGAGAGCAAGACGGATCTCCCTAGGGAAAATAGAATAGTTATAGATGAATGGAGTGGGAGAGAGACTTTAATGGGAGGGTCAAACAGGGGACAGGGAAGTTGGGAAGGGACTAAGGGGAAGGACAGCTAAAACCAAATATTATTTGAGAGGCTGTATGTAAACCTAATACAGTAGAAGCTTAAGAAAATGTATACAAACCTGAAGATCATCTAAAGGAAACCAACAAATAATGGGTGAGAGAAAAAGCCCCAACTGGATATCTTTCATCATCAAATGAATCTTCCTGTACTGAAAATGAATTAAACCTAATCGAGGTTTCACCAAAGGGTGCCATAGAAATCACCAAACAACTCAGGCTACACAACCTGTTGGTAAGACCCTGCTGCTGAGGACAACACCTAAGCAACTCACTGAACATAGAGAATCTGAGCTGGTGTCTACCCCTATGGACTACTGTTTATGATACTAAAAGCTACTCTGCATGCTCCTAGAAAAGAAAACCAAACACCAATCCAGCCACACTCCCTTTAGTCTACAATGGTGTTTTGTCTACAAGATTTGCTGGTGGAGTGGTGGCACAAAAGTTGTGTTAAGTGACCAACTAATATCTGATTGGATTTAAGGCCTCACTCCATGAGAAGGAACTTATATCCAATACAGTTTGGGTGGCCAAGAACCCGAAACTAGATAGGTCAGGGATAAAGAGAAATCTAAATACTACAGTTCTGCTGAAGGAACATAGCAATATGACTTATTCTGCTATATTCACAGATCCGTGCCTTGTTCAGCCATCATCAGAGAAAACTCCTCCTGTAGCAGATGGGAACAAATACAGAGACCAACAACCAGTCAATAATGCTTCCCTTAAGGGGTCACGGAATTCTGTGGCAGAAAGAGTGTTAAGAGCCAAAGGAGATAAACACTTAAAAATAAGGCCTTAGCTTTCTCCAAGGGAGTCTCATCGGAGCAACAAATCATGCTTCAAGGTAGGCCCCATGCCCAGCGATAGATGGCCATTTGTACGTTCTTTGTCTCATAATGTTGTATCAGGGTTGTTGTTGTTTTGTTTTGTTTTTTAACTTACAGTTCCTTTGTGTACATTATAGCTTCTGGTTTCATGCTTTAATGGGATTTCTGTGTGTACAGACATGTACCACTGCATCCATATGCATTCCTCCTGCATTTTCTTTGATATTTTTATTAATGATAGACATTTCAATCATTTCATTAATGATAGCCATTTCTTGAAACATAAAGCCTGAAAATTTCTTCTTTATGAAATACAAGTGCCCAATTTAAGAGTACCTCAACCATGAGATTAACCCCAAATGATCTGTCTCATCTTTGAGGATCCACTGGTCTTCACAGCTGTGGCTTCACATCACTTTGTATAGAACTAAGACCTACTGGCTGTCCAGGGCAAACCAGAGCTCTAAGCTGTATCTTGACTACCTTCTGCTGCCCCTTCTTCTATGTACTCCTCACTACTGCAGTAGGGTCATCTGCATCACCCACCAAGTAACATTTGGATTTGTATTCACTGTGGCTTTTTCTATTATTTATTTTGGGGGGATGGGATGGGGAATATTACTAAAATCATAGCCTTCAAGTTTCTAAAAGCAGCAATAACACTGAAGTGTTTGCTGGTTATCAATCACCTGTCATCTTCATCTGTTCTTTTATTCAACTTATCTGTGGAATTTGGTGGTAGGATCTGTTTTGACAGTGTGGCACACCCTGAACCTGACCACCTACCTCATCACGTGAATGAGAATTCCGAGGAGGAAGCTATGTGTACAAAGTCTGACTGACCAATTAGAACTGTGTTGGCTCTGTTTCTTAATGGTTAAACTTTATTATACAACCCAACTATCTTACACAAGAGGGAGAAAAAAGTTAAAGGGAAACAAGAGTGAACCTTCCGCTATCTGTTCCATGGGATGGGTCACTAGGTTTCTCTGACCTGCGTGCTGGTCCGGCCTGTTCATTGATCCTTTTGCTAATCCATGAGCACTTGAGCTGCTCCCTCCAAACCTGCTCCCTCCTCCTGTCCTCTCTGCCTGTCTCTCAGGTGCAAGGGTCTCCTCCCATCAGGGTCGATTAGACGATTAGAAACACAATAATCCGAGAGGAGTCCCCAGGTCTGCTTCCTGAATTCCAAGCCCAGGATGGCTCCACCCTACCTCACGGTTAATCTCGGGGAGTATCAAAGTCCAAGGGCAAAGCCCACCAAGACTGCTTTCACCTGTGACAAAGCTTACAATCCTTCCCACAGAACTGTAGTTATGTGAAGATGTTGGAATGCCCACAGCCGAATAACAATTGTATCTTGGGCTATTTTTAGCCCCTACTAGCCATTCCTTGCCCACCTCTTTTGTTGGCCCAATGTCCTATGACTAATGAATACCTTTAGGAATGTGTTCATTAGAACACAAGCTTCTACCAGGCCCAATGTTAAGATTTCCACCTGAAAGCATCTGTGGCCAATAGCTTGAGTTTTCTATGCATTGCCATAACCCACTTTTCTAACATCTAACTGAATAGCACTTACTATACTGAATATACAGTATATACTATACTGAATAGCAGTATACTATAAATACTACTGCTTCCACATTGGAATGTGGAACTTGGAACGAGCCAAATCCATGTCTCAGGGCGATAGTCTCTTGTATTTGGCTCCAGAATAGTCTTATTCACCTTAAGGTGAGAGATGTTCCTGTGTTGAAAAATTATCATAGTCAACAAGGATCAATCAATTGCTTTTTACTATGTCCTGGGATACCTAGGAGCCCTGTCCCTGAAGAGATCCCACTATAACTTTCCTGACAATTCAAAGAAGCCAAGCTCCTGATATTCAGCATGCAGGTTTTTTAGTGTCTGGGTCACCTTCCTATCTGTTCACCATGGCACCAAGGGCAAGGGCAAGATGGCTGTGGAGAGTGCTCATCCTCCAGAGCAGGACTAGTAGGATAAATCTTTGGTCCAAAGTGTTACATTATTCTTATGACCAAAACTCTTTACAAGACTTAAGGAATAGAAGATAGTCTAGAAGAATTGAGTATTTTCTGCAATGTCTGGCTGGAAGCTGGAAATTCAGAGACTAACCTAAGAAAGGCTTCCAGGAGAGAAAGACTGGCAGCTCATAACCTCCCTAAGCTTCATGCAGCCAAGGAAACATGTTCTAAAGAGGTCCTGTGAGTTATGTGAACTCTGTACAACAGTCTCTGTGTAATTCACTGTCAAGTATCACAGGGATCCGGAAATTTCAGTGTCCACCTTCTAGATTAACACCCATTTTTGTTACAGGATCACCTTTCAACCAATATACCACAACACTAACGACAAGATCATGGATGTCTTTTATAGTTCAGGGGCTATAGAGATGGCTCAGGGGATAAAAAGTACTGGTTTGGTTCTCAGTATGTACATGGTAGTCACACGATCTATAACTCCAGTTCCAGGGGATTCAAGACCCTCTTTTGGCCTCTTGAGGCACCAGGCATTCACATGGTACACAAGCACACATAATCACAATGCAAACATTCATACACATAAAAATTTTAAAAATGAGATTTATACTTAGGAGAGAATTAAAACAGCAATAACAATCCATAAGTAAAGCTAGTTTATTGTACCGACAGCCCAGCATAAATGTACATAAACCCAATCTGAGGTGTTTGGAAGACCTGTTGGCTGAGTCAGAACATCATGCCTTCCAGTCCATCCTCCATGAACTTCTTATAAAGTGCCATAAACTTGGCCACAAATGCTTCCAAATGGTAAATGGCTTTGCTGCCCAGCTGTAGTCGATGCTCATAATAGCCTGCCATCTGTGCCACTTCCCCTTTCAGCTGCCCATCGCAGTTATATAAGATTTCTGAAAGTAGGCCCTACAGGAAGTGAGGGTGACATAAAGCGCAATCATGAGGAAAATAGCCAAACATGCTTATGCCTCTCACTCACAAAAGATAAAGCTTTAATATAGTTTTTATATGTATATGCAGGCGAATATATACAAACATATGTATATATGTATAAGAGAAAGATGTTATTTCATTTGTGTGAATCAAAGCCAAAAAACCTAAAACCAACATGTGTAACAAAACCTGGTATTTATTCAAGGTCTTCCATTGCCAAACACAGAAAGCCCCTTGCCACAGCATGAGGTTTTGGCTTTATTGATAATGCAAAATAAAGTACATGCAGCAGAAACTGCAAACTGACAGTATGCAGACTGAGCAGGTTGTACATATGTATTTAAGAATATATATACATATATAAATTATAAATGCACACATACTCTTTTTCCATACTAGAAATATGTACTATAATATTCTCTTGAGACCCTGGTACCAAGCAGGGAGCAATGCCAGTACCACATAATCCTGATGGCAACAGTCAATACCCTACAACATATCATCACTAACCTGTGCTGCTGATGGGCAAGTAAGTGGTGCTAAGAGACCAAGTCTCACTGTTACCCAGGTTGATGTGCTCAAAATATCCTTATACTTCATTCCAGTGGCTGGAGCTAGAGGTGTGGCCACAATATCTGGCTATGCCATTCTGAGACATAACATGTTCAACTTATAATGTGTTTACCAGGAAGAAACCTAACATAACTTGAGAGCAGCTATACGCAGTTGCATAGGAGTCCAAGGATCTAAGCACAAAGGTAGTTACTGCCACATTCATTATAAAAATAATAATAATCTATAGACAATCCAAATTTTCACCAAAAAGCTCATCTTCAAGAAATTGACATGGTCATACAATGAGGTATCATTTATCCTATACTGTTGAATGAAAACTCAATAGAATGAACAGACTATACACTAGTAACACCCATGCACGCACGCACACACGGCACTTGTTACTAGGTGAAAAGAACAGAAATCTATTCACAGCATTAACTCCTGTATGTAAGAGAGCACATTTTTCTCTGCCTTTTCAGTATCATTTAATTTTGTTCACATTACTGTGCAATTTTGACAGAAACAAACAAAATCCCACAAATGCCCCAATATCTAAAATCAGTAAACTTAGCCAAGTGGCCAGTAGGCCAATCCTATAAGGCCTAGACTGTACCTGTCTTCAGTCTCATTCTTCCATGTGTCAGCTGAGGAGGGCCTTTCCCTGAGCAGCTGTCCATACTGTGCATAGCTCACTTCCATTATTATTATCCCCCTTTCCTTCTTCTAAAGACTCACAACACTCTGAAATCTTCTTCACTTGTCCCCCTTATCACTCTCTATCACATACTGTCACACTGGGGTCCTCCCTTCCTTCTTCAGTGCTCCCCTAATGCACAGGATTACTGTCACACTGGGGTCCTCCTTTCCTTCTTCAGTGCTTCCCTAATGCACAGGATTACTGAAATGCTAGCAATAATGATATATCTCAGCATTTCAAAAGTTTTGTGATCACGCAGCCAGTGTCCAGCTTACAGTTATAAAATTTCAGGACGTAAAACAGGGCTACTTACCTTCATTATTATCTCAGGAGGAATACAATGAGTTAGAAGCTCATAGAGCCTCCCATGGACTTCAAGGAGCCTATATAAAACAAAGAAATTGCTACTTTGTGATAAAAAGTAAGAAGCAATTTTAACACACCAGCCAGTACAGGTCCATTTTCTTACTTGCTATATCACCTTATGGCTTGTGCTGTATGAAGGAGAGAAAGCCCAAGCCCCACCTACTTTAGTTTGTCTTTTCAGACAGTCTCATTCTGTGGCCCAAGTGGCCTGGACCTCACTGTGTAGCTCATGCTGGCTTTGAATCAGGAGCAATCTTCCACCCTCAGCCTCCTAGGATACACCACCATGGTCATGGACCAATTCAATTTTTAAAAAGGTTTTTTTTTTTCATACCTTTTAAACAATAGGTATTTATAATAAGGGCTATTATATCACTCACAAGACTACTAGAGAGAAATCAAGATTCCAGGGCCTGACAAGTTTGGTGAATAATCTGTTTCTTGTACAAACCTGAGGACCTGAGTTTGATCCTTTAGAACCCATGGTGGAGGGGACAATGGACTCCCGGAAGTCATTCTCTGATCTCCAGATACTGACACAATCATGGCTGTATACACACATATTCAGAGAGAGGGAGAGATAATAACTTTAAGAAGAAAAATGACCTTGAAATGTAAAGCTGATTCACATCAGGACCTGAAGACACTCACTTTACTGATATACCAAGCGCTATGTTAATGCATCTTCTCTACACACAACTGAATTGTACGCCTTAAGTATCCAGAGTGGCTGTGAAGACTAGACAGCCACCGTCAATCACCCAAGTGATGAGGGGATATGAGCAAAAAGTATATAAACAACACAGCAGGGACACAAGCTGCCTAGTATAGAAGGGACAGAGCTCCCAGGGAAGCACAGCCAAGCTAAGCCAACACGGGGGCCAAACCTGTGAACCCTTAACTCAAGCCTTCCTGATGACACTTTCAGGAGTGGGTAAAGGAAATGCACACATTGCATGTCAGAACAAGAATAAACAACAATATTCCCCCAAGGTTCTGACCAAAAGTGAAAACAACTACCCACAGTTCTCAGTAAGCTACTGCCGATTCCACTCCATGTCAATCAAGATAGGGATTTAAAAGTTTTCTTAAAAGTAGACATTCAAGCTCCTTTCCATCCCACAGGCAGAGTATAGTACAGGAGTACCCAAGATACCTCACTGCCCAGCTCAACTGCACAGGAGTACCCAGGATGCCTCACTGCCCGGCTCCACTGCACAGGAGTACCCAGGATGCCTCACTGCCCGGCTCCACTGCACAGGAGTACCCAGGATGCCTCACTGCCCGGCTCCACTGCACAGGAGCACCCAGGATGCCTCACTGCCCAGCTCCACTGAGTGATGCTGGTAAGAGGCCTGTAAAACCCTAACTCATCAGACACAACCGACAAGAGAAGTGCTCACTGCTCTCACCAAGACTTTCATCTCAAGCAGGACAGTCAGGTTCTCTCTGGTGCCGGCACTCAGGTCTATTCTGCACTTAAAATGATCAACTACCCCTAAGGCCCAAGGATGAGGCTGTGCTCCCACGAGCCTGAAGAAATGCTATACTGAGGTAACAAGGGAACTTCAAACCTGACCAAGTTGTTCAGATAAAGAGACTGTCTTAGTCAAGCTGCCATAAGGCAAACTAGCAATGGAGGCATGCTCAGTACTGTACACTGTGAGCAACAGACCCACAGGTGGACCCAGCAAGAACAACTTTAGAATTCATGACAAAATGAAGTTTTCTAAGTGCTTTACTTCTCTTCCCAGACTCTATCCTTGGACATGGCATGTTTCCTAGTTCCAGAGCTGTATCGCACAAACTCTTTGTTCTCTGTAACAAAGCACAAGTACCCTTGCAGAACAGCAAATGAAAAGGCTGGGAACCTAAGGTGAAGGCACCTGCCTAGGATGTTTGGTTAAATTAGGATGAGAGCTGGAAGCACAGTGTCTTTCTCGCACATTCTGCATCAATTTCAAAGTAAGTACAGCAATTACGATTGTTCATTCAATCTAACCACACTAGGGAATCCATGCTGTGGACTAAAACTAAGCTACTGAACATTCTGGAACAAAAAAGAAAACAGTCCAAAATTTATTAAGTATGGTTCAATTTTATATGTTGACAGATCACGGAAAACCACACTAAGTACTTTGGCTACTATATTTTAGATCTTAAGTGCTGGTTTTTTTCCTTTCAAATAAGGCTCAAGATTAGTTTATACTTGTAAATGTCATGGTATCTCTGCCTCCCTCACACTGTTTTACCTTTGTGGCGTCTGCTGACTGACAATAGCATTGGCAGTCTCCTTCAGATACACCTCCCAGTCTGTCTCGGGGATTTTTTGGTCTTCAGTAAAAGGGTATCTGTGAAACAAAAAGAAATCAATGAACAAGACACTCCCATGTCCCAGAACGCTCCCTGTGGTAACAGCCCCACTCACTGCTGCACTCTGCAAGCTTCACACATAAGTAAGGCTTTTCTGAGGTTTCTGCAGGACTTCTCGGCCAGTCTATGAGCCAATTTCGAGGGAAAGGCCAGAGCTTCCTTCTTGCAGACAGTAGATAATACACTGCAAATCTGTGAGACACATTAACGGAGGAAAATCACAATGAGGATGTTTAACTCCTGCTAACACTGATATGTAGCCCTGTCAGTGCTGCTCTGCCTCCCGCAGGGCACCATATGCTGCTGCTGTGTGCGATCTCTCAGTATCTACTATGAACAGGAAAGTGACACATGGAGCTGATGCACACAATCTTCCCCTCTCTATTGTCAGTGGGAAAGCTGTCTACTGTGAGAAACAGGTGCATGTGACTAACAGCTGTTAAAATGAAAAGGGAAATAGTGTACTGACTCCCCCAGAGGGACCAGGATTCTCATGTCATCTCCTTCCTTGATGCTCACATTTCCCCCTATAACTAAGTAAATCAGCTTGAGGTAGAAGATACCAAATTCTTCCGGAGACATCACATAGCTTGGTGATTGCTCATCTGTTAAGAGTAAAAGACTAGTGAAAGAGAGCATGTTCTGTATTTGCATTCACCATTAGACACATCACTATCACTCCGCACCTACTAATGGCTGGCCTACAGCTCTATCTGTAGCTGCCCTTCAATGACCAATAAGTGTCACTGTATTTCAGAAAGCAAAACTGGAGCAAGTATTTCTGAAAAGCTTAACCTGACTTACATCTTCGATGCTGGGAGCAGGCACACGAACTGCCAGGCACCTACTGCGGATCGGGGGTATCACCTTGGACGTAGAATTACAGCACAAGATCAGCCTGCAGGTGGACATGTACTTCTCCATGGTTCTGCGCAAGGCATGCTATGCTGAGCATCCTTTGTGAGTTTATCCACTTCTGTCAATAATACCACTGAGTCAAAAAGAAAGAAACCAGCTTCACATTAAGGCTTGAGAGGCAAGGCCTTAATCCTAAATAGATGACTGATAGTCCACTTTTACCTTTGAAAGGGACAGATTAGATTTAGAAGAGTATTTTTTATTTTTTTATATAAAAAAAAAAGACTAAGAAACATTGGTCACAGTGAAGTTAAATTAGGAATGTCACTACAGGGTCACAGTGAAGTTAAATTAGGAATGTCACTACAGCCGTTACCACTGGTAACAAAGTTGCAAGACCTGAATGTGCTGCATTGCACTGTAAATTCTAAAAAATTCACTAAGACTTTGCAAATCTCCATTACAAGAGTCATAGCCATTGGGTGTAGCCAACAGGAGGATTTGGATGCATCCTAGGACCGGTCAGTCTTAAGTGGCTCAGGAACAATGCATAGGCAGCGGATAAATCTAACTTGCAAAAACAAGCTGCTTCCAAAGGATAGCAGCGGCAACAGGTTCCACTTAAACGAGCTCACAGTCACAGCCGCCTCAGCATTTAAGTCATACTACAGCCACATTGAAGCTGATAGGAACAAACAGTGACAATGAAGCGGCATCGTGCTCAAATGGGAGAGAAAGGAGGGATCCACAACACTTGCCCCAGCTGTTAGGATGTGACACCCCAAAGTACCCAAAGGACACACTGGGAATCACAGCCAATAGCAAAGCAGAAGTTGTAAGCGGAGAAGCAGGTTGCACAGGGCCCAACACAGTAAAGCCTGGGCAAGTGGTTGGTTCTGAAAATGCTACAATGACGCTCCACACAGAGCCCGGCAATGGAAGTGGCTGAACAGAGCAACAATGAGACAAGAACAAGGATGCAGAGTGGCAGGAAAAACAAAGAGGTAGAGACCGCAGCACAGGGTTATGTGCTTCACTGCTTTCTGAAAATAAAATATGGGGCCCACCTGAGACCCAATCCCTCTCTGGCCTCCTACTTTCAAACACTACAAGAAAGCCCTTTTTTTTTTAAATTTAAATTCACATTTATTTTTTGTAAAATGGTCAACAGAAAAGAACCAATTGAATTCAAAGTTCCAAGAAAACCATTATTTTCATATAGCCATAAACTTAATGGAAAACTTTGGAAGTACAAGTACCTGAGTTCAGGCCCAGTGCCCACGTACAGAGCTGGGGAAGCAGGGACAGGGGTATCCCAGGAACTCACAGCCCTGTCAGCAGAGCCAAAATCAGTGAGCTCCAGACTCAGCGAGACCTCACCTCAAACATAAGGTGAAGAATGAGCTAGGAAGACAGGAAGTGTCAACTGCCGCCATGCACGTGCACTTGCACACATGTGCATTGTACATCATCACATCACGGCCCCACACACCACAAACATGTATACACAAAAGAAATGGGCTAAGAATAACTATAAATAATTCAAATAATAAATACATAACAGAAGAAAATATAAAAACAAAAATGCTATTTTCTCCAAAATGACAAAGGTAAAAAATAACATGGAGATTAGATAAATGTTTTGGAGAAATACAAATGTATACTGTCCCCCAGAAGAAGAATTTGACATCAAATGCTGCCATTTTGTCATCAGAAATTCTTATGTGTAAGAATAACATGTATATAAAAAATACTGGCAGGCAAAAGTCACTGTCAATAGTGGCTGTCTAGGAAATGCAATTGCAGCTAGTTTTATTTTCTTTGTTCACAATTGACAACAGGAAACTTTGGTCATAGAGTGTTATTTTGAAATGGCATTGCTTTTTATTTTAAATGAGGTGGGCTCCCATTACCTTGCTCTGAAATGTCAAACAGGCACCACAGACAGAAGACTGAATACCATAAGACTAAACACCATAAGCAGAAACCAGGGCTCACATTCATTTTTCTTTTCTTTTGAGACAGATCTCTCTATGCAGCCCTGGCTATCTTGCAGCTAGGTCACTCTGTAAACGAGGCTGGCCTTGAACTCCTTTGCCTCCCCAGTGCTGTAATTAAGGACATACACATGGATGCCCAGCATGTATTCATTTCTAGCTCCAATAAGAAAAGAGCCCTGTCACTCCACAGCCTCAAAGAAAGTCTCCTCACCACCTACCTTTGAAGTCTCTTTGTGAGCTTGTTTCAAGCTGTTGTGACTGTGCCACTGTCTTCAGCATCTCCTGAATAACCACCCGGTCACTGTTCCCTGCATCACTACACAACAGAAGAATGTTGGTTATATGGATGCAAATACTCACCAAGTAAAATATACCCTCATTCTTAATCTGTTATTACATGAGAAATGCCAGAAGTTGGCCTTCTTTTGCTTTGTTTTGGGAGACATGTTGACATCAGCCTCCAGAGTTTACCATCATGCTTGGCTACAATTGAAGGCCTTGTGGTGACATCTTTTTTGCTGTTGTTGAAACTAGTAATATCTAATTATACTCATAAACCTTTAAAATTGAGATGTTTTAGGCTCCTTAACAAGTTTAAAATGTATTACTACTAAAAATATTCTGTGTGCTCTCACAGTAGTTTATTACTTGAACAACAAAACTAACAGTTTAACAAATATCTTGATACACTACTCAGTACAGAAAGTGAAGACCTAATTACATCCTACTTGTCAATTACTTTGTTACCCACACAGCCCTTAAGGTTTCCTCTGCTTGCCACAGCTGGATCATAACAGCTGGACGCTGGCAACCATTTTCCCAGCCAAGAAGTTAGAATAATTCCCAAGTTGCCTATAGAGCAAACATGTTTAGTTTTATAATTTGATCTATTCGCAATCTTTCCCTTGATGAACCCTCTCAAGGTTACTCTGAGGTTCATATACAGCACACAAGGGTCCTGCCGCCAAATCCACATAAGCAAGATCTTTCAACTCCTCCTTCCGCGCTCTCCACTACACCCCTTCCTTTACACAAGCACTCACCTCAGCAACATGGTCCATGGTGGCCCCTGCCCTAAGGGCCTCTGATCTGTACTCCTCCAAGAATGCCTAGGCCACACAAAACCCTGACCATTTTCCCAGCTCTGATCTGCAACGTTCGTCCCCGGTGTGCACCCGTCCCCAGCAGGACATCCCAGCAATGCTTGGTGGCCATCACACCACTCTAACTGGGACACTGAAACACAAACTAGTGCAGCCTGCAGCCATGCTCATTCCAAACAGGATCAACTTTTTAGACAACTTTGCGCATGCTCATCAGCACCGAATAAATCAAGATCACTAACAGAACTCATGCAAGAATTATGGGAAAAGAGTAAGCTCTGTTGATGGCGTAGACCTGAATGCACTAAGAGCACAGTAGGCCAAGCACCAGGCTGTGTCAAGCAAGCTGCTTTACTTTAATCTGCTTATAACCTGTGCTTCTACATAGATAATATTATTAAAAAATAAAACTATAATCTGGAGGACAGAGACTGCAAAACTCCTTTTCTGCTAACATTGTTAATTTCTAGCTACTTTTATAAAAAATATTTAGTAGGAATTTACCTGGGATTAACTTCAAGGTGGTAGTTACTGGCAATGTGCTGATTTCAATTTTTTTTTAGATGGAGTCTATGAATGAAACAAGAATCTCCTCAACATTTACTGATCGGCTGTCTTCCCTTTTTTATGTATCAGCAAATCACCACTGTCAACTATCTGCAGTCTTCCATATTAACAGAGAAATAAAGAAAAATACATTAATAGGATCAGTGTTTCATGGAAAAAATATAAAAAGAGGGAATTTCACACATACCTATTTTGCTTTTCCTACTATGTCTTTGCAATCCTTTTCGGAAAACTGCTGGAGGCCATGACTGTATATCAACTCATAACATGCACAGTCAACAGCTAATTACCCATATGGATTTTCACTCTGTTGACACTCTGTATATCTGTGTCCCCTGACTACAGCCCCATCAGCTGAGCAAGAATCTAACATGTCTGGCTATTCAGTTTCACTGACTGGATTCTGATCTTGCTGTTTTCTAATACAGAACAGACTCACACTGCTGGGCCACTCCAAAGCTCCAGTTACTGGCCACTCACACTGCACTGTGATTACTTGTTGGTTTTGACCAAGTTATCTTCCTGCTGTTTAATAGAATACTTTATGCCAATCACTCTCTGCTAATTCGGCTTATCCCTGTCTTACAGACGTAAAGCCACATGCACTAAACAGCCACATCTTTTCTGTAGTTTCCATGTTCTCCATGGCTTCCCTGCCCATGGGGAGCTCACAGAGTCTAAGACATGTCATTCTAAGACAGTATTTCATCAAAGGTCTTTATATCATAGCTGTATGACACAGCATTCATCTTTACTTTCCTCCAGTAGATGACCAGCTATGCTGCCTCATTCTTTCCACTAATTTGAAATACACCCTGCATGTTTGTGGGCTATTTGCTTTCACAGGTCAAATTATTACCTTACTGTTTTACAGTCAAACTCTGATTTGCCATCTTGTAAAAGAAGTCCCATGTCAGTTTGAATGTGCCATGTCCCTACAGACGTAAGTGCTCAGATGGTGCTGTGTTTGGGATGTTCTGGAAATGTTAGGGAGTAGGGCCTGCCTACAAGAGGTAGACCGTGGTACTGGAGTGGATCGTTGGGCATAAATGTGCCTGGTTCCTTCCTGCCTCTAGCTCTGCTACCCCTCCACTGACAGAGGAAGTTCCTCCTTCATACACTTACACCCCACCCCTATAACTTTTCTGCTGCATGATGGACTTAAAGACACAGTCCACTGACCACAGACTAAACCTTCTGAAATTACTTCAAACTCAGGACTCAAGTTGGTGAAGTGTATTTTATCAGAAAACTTGCTATTTCTATTTCTAAAAATCAATATATCTCAATAGTCTGTCTGTCTGTCTCTCTCCCTCCCTCCTCTCTCTCCCTTCAAATAAATCCACCCTCCCTTAAGCTAGTTTGTGGTACATAATCTGATTCCACAGATGAGATAAGGGAACAAATGCACTTTAAGTATCTTATTTACAACTTTAACTCATTTCAGAAATGTATTCTCCATAGGGAATTTAGGATGGCATCATACAGTTTTTAAACATTGGGAATTTAACTGAAATTTATATTGTAATATGAGGGAAAATAACTTTTTAAATAATAAGTCTCCCAAATGAGAAGATACTTCGTGTTTCTATTTGCTCATCTCTTTTGTCTTGTAAGACAAGGTTTCTCTGAGATAACTCAACATTACCCTCTTGAAGATTCTATTAAGAGCATTCCATTCACACTAAGCACTTTTCCTTTTTCAACACACAATACCATAAGACACTCTATTAGAGGCCGGGAGGACTTTAAAAAGGTGTGGCATATTCTCTTAGTAACTTCAAAACAAATACAACTTACCAAAGTCAAAGATAAACAAGTATAATCAAGGCAAGTTACAAACTACTATTTGTAATGAACTGCCAATTTTGCTGAGCTGAGGAGCACTTAAGAGAAGGGCATGTCAGGGACGGCGGGTGTGTGTGTGTGTCTGAGTAGAATGCACCTGCTATGCATGCATGATGACTTGAGTTCAAATCCCCAAACGCTACATAAAAGCTATAAGCGCTAGTGAAAATCCCAGGGTACCTTCACAGGGAGGTGGGAGGCAGAGACAGGAGATTCTGGGTCAGCCACCCTGCTGCAGGAGGTGGCAAAGAAACTGTCTTAAACAAAATGGAAAAGAGAGAATTCACAGCCGTTATCCTACTCATCACATACACACATGGTACGCGAGTGTTCATGAGCTCTCGAGTATGCGCACGCACACACGCACACACACACACACACACACACACACACACACACACACACACACATTCTTAAGTCACACACTAGGCAGCCTTGGTGGGGGTGAGGTATGTACATGACCAGGACTGAAAATCCCTGCCAGAAACATCTGCCAAGCCTCGACATGAGATGCTTACTGTGATACTTTGATGCTCAATTCTCAATTTTTCCACCCCAACACCATACAGTTCTCGTAGAATACACATAATTCTCATCTTTTTTCCAGCACCTGATGGTCCATAGACTAAGAGGTGAGGAAAGTCTCCACACTGCACCTAAGAAAAAAAAGAACAACACATTTTACCCTAGTCAAACTGAGGTGACACAGGGTTAAACAAATTACTTTTAAAGTACCAAAGCATTTTGTTTACCATCCAACTCCAATAGAAAATTTGCCAAACTCTGGAATGTTTACTATTTTCTGGGCATTAATTTAACCCAACTTACATGCACAACACAGAGCATGCAAGGCCCAACACTATATGCTTAAACATAGGAACGCCCTATCAATCTCTGTAACTGCAATAGACGCTCCTCCTACCCGGGTCCCCAAAAATGGTCCTCTTCCTAAGAAGTAGGTGCACCAATTTCCTTGCAAGGCCACTTGGGAAGCACAAGAGAACTTCACCTAAGGCCAGGAATGCAAAGCTATGGAAACGGCAGCAGTAAGAGAGTGCTATCAAACCAAAGAGCAATATAGGCACGGGGACTTGATCTGTTAAGAAGACAGTGTTTAAAAGCAGGCTTACTAACAGGTAGGAATAGTATTTTAAAGCCTGCTCTAAAAATATAGCCCCAACTCTGTACGAGTAGCCACAGAAATCCAGTAAAAGATGCATCCATCCTGCCGCTAGGAAAATTAACGTTACTGTAAGAAAAACTGGTATGCATATAAACGAAGTATAATGCTCTACTTTAAATTATTTGCATGGATTAAAAACAAAAACATATCCTCCACTTCACTCTCGATTCTTAAAAAAAAAAAAAAACTCATATATTGAGAGGATAGAGGCATTTGTTCAAATTTCTCCTCTTTGGAAAGCACTTCGCTATGATTATGAAGAGTTTAGTTACTAGCAACAGAGTCCCAGAGCACAGCCTCCATCACTGCCCGCGGCTGTAACACACTCGCCCCTGCGCCGACTCCTACAGCCCGGGCCAGCTCAGTGGGCGCCATTATAACGCCCTCTCTCAGGTCGCCACGCCAGGCTTACGGGAACCCCGCAACACACACTCTGCACTCTGGGGACTCCCTCACCAGCACTGGGGGGCCCCGTCTCACTCCCTTCCCCTCTGCTTTGCGGGAAGCTGCTGAGCGTGGCGGCCGCCTCCCTCCCGCTCTGCTCACCAGGTTGCGCAGCTGTGCCGCCTGCTCCTTGTGATAGTCCAGCCGGGTGAGGGAGCTCGGCCGGTATTTATCCACCCAGAGGCTCATGGCCGCTTCCGAGTCCCAACGGTGAGACCGCCTTAGCCAGCGGCCAGTTTTCCCGCGGGCGCCAACCCGTAAAACGTCACGTCCGGCAGCGCTCGACTTCCGGACAGGGACTTTACGGATTCCTAATGGGACCTGAAATGGTCCCCCCTCCCCCCCCCTCCTCCGCCCGCGTAGCGCGTAGTTCCTGCTACTATGATACCAGCAGTCGCTGAGTTCTTGCTGCAGCCCTGTCTCTTTATCCTCACGCTCTATGACGTTTTAGAAAATATCAGACGGAGTTAAAGACGCAGGGCGTCCAATCTGAGTGCTTAGAAGAGGGAAGTTTCCTCTATTTCTTTCCTCCATTTATAACTTCATCCAAATTTGTGCTACAGAAATTCATCTGTATTTGCAGAGCTG